>NC_041400.2:109578300-109878300 GCF_900747795.2 Erpetoichthys calabaricus | reverse complement strand
GATTATAGATGTAAAGTATTGACTGATTTGAGTCTTTATGCTATAAAGAGTTGAACTGAGCTTATTTCAGTTTTTGTGAGGTGTTTCCTGAGACTCTAATACTTTCTTATAGAATATATAAAATTGTGCTTTTCTGTATTTTCCTGTTTTGAACAAGGAGCGGCAGCTTGTCAATTAGCTGATTAGTTATCTCAGAATCCCAGAACCCTCTGTATAATTTTAAAAGGGTGGTGTTGTCTTAATTCATGCAAATATGTCTGGTAATAGTATACGCTCATCATCCATAATGATTTGTCCATGACTTGGCTGAGACTATTATATGCACCAGTGGAAGAAGTATTGTGCAGAGGAATTGCTAGAATGGTACAATGCAGAATTTAGCTATAGCAGCTTTTTGAAAAATTACATCTCAGCCTTTCTGTGTTGTGCTGTATTGGTATTCCGTTAAGGCATTTTACATGGAAAGGGGTTTATTGTTGGAGCTGACTCTGCCCGGTTCAGTGGAATAGCCCCAGTATCATTTGATTAAATGGAAATTTGGGTTTTGTGCAAGTGCAGGAGATATCTGATTCTCCTTTCTAAAAGTGCTTCTCTTTCACCATCCGACCCTATATACTGTATATTTCCATTCTAGAAGATACTTGCCCTGATATTCTATAGGTAACAGGATATTGTCTTCTGTTCAAAACTTGTGGTTTAGAGCTGGGGCTAAAAGAAATTAGTACTGTAGAATGTGTAAAGATGTGTATTGATGTAAAAATGTCTACTGTTTTTGGAGACTCTTCTAATAATATTTCTCATAGTAAATTACTGTGCTGGCTTTATTTTTTCCTTGATGGACTCAGATATCTAAATAGGGGTTCTAGATATTGTGATGATCCATCTAATAAGTTAAAATTTTATCCACTGCTAGAAGTATTTTATAAACAAAGCCAATTATGTAATACATGTTTGATAATCAAGAAGTGATGGAATGAGACAAATATCATGCATTACAGCAAAACATTGTGCACTGAAAAACATATTTTTTTCTGTTGTGGAGGCAAAACATTAAAGTCGGAATGAAGATTCCACAGTGGGAATGAAAAACTTTCCTGGTATTAAAAAGACTGGATTACTGGCTCAACAAAAAACGGATATACAACATATAAACCTCTGATAAGCAGCTGGGAATTGCAATAAATATGAAAAGAAAAATGACAAATGTCTGAGGAGTTTTTAGTTTTAAGGTCCGGCTACTAGAGGGGAAGAGTGCTCATGACAGATTGGAGCTAACTTTTTCTCATTTATCTATGTCAAGGGATATGGCAATTAATTTAGAAAGCCAGGAAATTCTCAAAATACTGTAAAGCTTTGCCAAGTCACGTCAACGCAACAAGAAAATGTCTTTTAACATCTTGAAAATGTAGAGATGTAAAAAATAAGAATTAAAATTACAAGAAATTCTAAATTGGCCCCATGTGTATATAACTTTGCATTTGTCGGCTTTATAGAGGACTGGCACCTCATCTAGAGTGGCTTCAACCTTGTGCACAACCCTGCTTGAATAAGTTTAAGGAAGTTTGAGAATGTTATATTATTTTTACAAGAACAGGAAAAGTAATTCATACACAAAAAAGGTGGCTGGCAGTAGCCAAACATGTTAAGGTTATCCAAAGGTTAGGAATATAGCTAGGGATAATTGAAAAACATGTTTTTTGCAGACACCAACTACTGGTGATGAGACATCATATATTAATGTCAATGTATTTAAAAGCATAATGGTATCAAGCTCATTACTTTTGTATTGCTGATCTTGCTACATGGTGCTGATAGTTACCTAAAAAGACAGAAGAGAAGGCCACTTTTTCCAGTGCAGGCAAGGCTTTACAATATAAACTGTCTAAATTTGAAGAGCTTTAACAATGGTCAGATGCCTGCTGCCTTTACTTCTTAAACCACATAACGTGTTACATGAACGATGTACTAAATTAGAGCACCCGTGCATAGTCTGAGAGAAAGTATTTGGAACTAGCTACAGAAAATGAATACTTAGGACAAGTGAGGTTACAACTGCTGAGTTCAAGATTCAACGGCTAGTTATAAAACATGATAGCAATAGGGTGAAAGCAAAAAATGTTTGTCTGGATGCTTTTAATAATTATCAGTTAACAACATTTTTAGTCATTATAGGAAACTCCAGATCCAATATAAAGACGTTTTAAAACATACAGTATAACTGTGTTCTTCAGAAGTTTGGCATAGAGTTTCCCAATAGAGTGGATGCTTAAAGATATTTCAAAATGCTATGCAGCTGATCTGCTCTGTCCTAAATCTAAAAATTCTTTGGATGTGTTTTCCGAGATGGAGTGCCCACTTAACAGATCACAGCTAAGGGGGAAGGTGTGAAGCATTTTAAAGCAATATATCATTGATGATCATTATAGTCTGAGACTGTTAAGCATTTTTTATCTGTCAGATGAAGCATGTCTCCAGCTAAATAAATTACAAATCCAGTATAGCAGACATGAAGGCAGAATTATATGACAGAAAAGCAATCAGAACAAACTAATCAAGAGCACTACAAGAGAGGACTAGTAAGAGGTTGTCTCACAAATATGCAGGTGTAAGAGGGCAGTAATTTATGTTTTATTTACTAGACATATAAAATGAAAATTTAAAAGTGCCAAAAAAAGAAAAAAATGTACACAAACCTCAGAACTATCTTAAAGATACAAAAGCAATGTAAAAAAAAAACAGTATAAAACCAGTAAACATTCAAATGATAGCCTTAGGTCAGTGGTGGACCTAGCCCATTGTTAAAGATGTGTGAATGACAGTAATTATAATAGCATTGAAGCATAAATAAAGAACTTGTCTAACTTAGTATACAGAGTAGCAAGTAAAATAGAGTGTTGCTTTTGAATTATTATTAATTGAAAAATGTCACTCGCTTAATCTCGATTAATCGCATGTTTAATCAAGGAACTTCAGCGATGTTCAGTAGTCCCCTGTGAATTCCACTGCTGTACAACAAGGACCTGTGCCTTTCAAATACAGTAAATTTCTGATATATGATAGAATTGATGTGTAAGAATCATCCTTGCATCTTCAACCATATTTAGAGGTTTATAGTCTGTTGTGATCCATTTTGCAATAAACAGCAGTAGTTAATGCCTTAGATTTAGTTTCATTTGTGGACATAAGTCGAGTTGTACATTCATGAATTTAAGTCTGCTGCAGACTAATGTTTTTAACTATGGTATCATGCATGTCTTGCTCTTAAGTGAAAATCCAAGGATGTTGTACAGTACTTCTGTAATATTTACATTTTCCCACAATAACTTTACAAGTATAGATAATTTTTTCATATGAACTGTCTGGGAGAGTTAAATCAAAAGCAAGCCTCATAATGTTTGTCTTCCTCAGCCATCTTTAATTAAACTTTAAGTCAAGGTCCCCCGAAATATTGTACCATTTGGACAGGGCCCCCATTAATATAAATCCAATAACATGAAGCAGAACATGATCTTGGATCTCAGTTGCTGATCACAGTAGTCACACTGTCTGATTTTGTATAATAGTAGACTTATTAATCAAAGCAGATGCTTAACTACAGCAGTCTGTTAACAACAACAACAATAACAACAATATTTAGTTATATAGCACATTTTCATACAAATTGTGTACCTCAAAGTGCTTTACAAGATGAAGAAAGAAAAAAAGAAAACTCTGAAAATAAGAGGGCAGCATGCTGCTGCCTCGCAGTAAGGAGAATTGGGTTCGCTTCCCGGGTCCTCCCTGCGTGGAGTTTGCATGTTCTCCCCATATCTGCGTGGGTTTCTTCCAGGTGCTCCGGTTTCCTCCCACAGTCCAAAGACATGCAGGTTAGGTGGATTGCCGATTCTAAATTGGCCCTAGTGTGTGCTTAGTGTGTGTGTGTGCGTGTGTGTCCTGCGGTGGGTTGGCGCCCTGCCCGGGATTGGTTCCTGCCTTGCGTCCTGTGTTGGCTGGGACTGGCTCCAGCGGACCCCAGTGACCCTGTGTTCGGATTCAGCGGGTTAGAAAATGGATGGATGGATAAAAATAAGATTAGGCAATACTAAGTAACAAAGAATAAAGTACGGTGGTGGTGGCGCAGATCGCCACCACAGAAAACTGGAAAAAGAACAGCAGAGAAAGTAGGGATTAGATTGCAGAACCATGATAAAAATGATAATTCAATGCATATACAGAATATCAGGGTTAAACTAAAATGAAGCTATGAGGAAGCCCTATTAAAATAATTGGGTTTTAGCAGTTTTTTTTTTAAAAGTCAGTTCTAAATGACACAGGTAACCAATGTAGTAACATCAAAACTGGAGAGATGTGCTTGGAATTTCTTTTCCTAGTTAAGATTCTAGTAGCTGCATTCTGCACTAGGTGCAATCGATTGATGTATTTTTTGGATAGTCCTGAGAGGAGTGCATTGCAGTAATCTAGTCGACTAAAAACAAAAGCGTAAACTAATATTTTCTGCATCTTGCAAAATTATAAGGAATCTAATATTTCTATATTTCTTAAGTGACAAAATGCTATCCTAGTGATCTGATTAATATGTGATTTAAAATTTAGGTCAGAGTCAATAATTACCCCTAAATTCTTTACCTCTGTCTTGACTTTTAAGCATAATGGATCAAGTTTTTTTTCTAATATCATCATTATATCCATTTTTGTCAAACACTAAGATTTCTATTTTCTCGTTATTTAGTGTGAGAAAATTACTACTCATCCACTCAGAAACACCAGTAAGACTTTGGGTCAGTGAACCAAGAACAGTTGGGGTCATCAGGTGCTATTGATAAATACAGTTGTGTGCCAACAGATAGATCCTTGTGAAACACCATATAGAATATCATGTGTCTTCGAAGTATAATTACCACAACTAACAAAGAATTTTCTACCTGTTAAGAAACACTAAAACCAATTTAAGACATTACCAGAAAGTCTCACCCACTGTCTAAGGTGATTTATAAGAATATTGTGATCGATGGTATCAAATGCAGCACTCAGAACTAGGAGGATGAGAATAGATAAATGACCTCTGTCTGCATTTACCCACAAGTCATTTACTACTTTAACACGTACAGCTTCTGTACTGTGATTTGTTCTAAAACCTGACTGAAACTTGTCAAGAATAGAATGTTTTTTCAAGTAATCATTTAGCTGCATAATGACTGCCTTTTCTAGGATTTTACTTAAGAAAGGCAGTTTAGCAATAGGTCTAAAAATTTCAAAAACAGAGGAGTCGAGAATATTTTTCTTGAGTAGGGATTTAACAACAGCAGAATTAAGACAGTCTGAGAAGACCCAATATCTAATAATGAATATACTGTGTCAAGGACACTATCAGTTAGCACGCCGGATACTTCTTTTAAAAAACTTGTTGGTATTTGGTCAAGTACGCTGGTGGAGGGTCTCAGTTGAGAAATTATTTTATATAGATCGGGTATATCTATCCTGGTGAAAGAATTTAATTAGCTTAAAATGGAATACCAGGGGTTAATAGGACCATTATTGGGTAGATGTACTATATTATTTCTAATATCATTCATTTTGTGATTAAAAAATATAGCAAAAGCTATATAGCACTGGGAGTTTTTTGCAGGCATTCCATTGAGTGACCTGGGTTTAGCAAACGATCAATTGTAGAGAATAAAACGCTCAGATTACTAGCATTGTTAATTATAATTTTAGTGAAATAGCACTGCCTCTCAAGATGGACTATTTTGTTGTATTCTGTTATTTTAGCCTTCAATATTTCATAGTGGACAATCAATTTAGTTTTTTTCCCATTTACGCTCAGCTCTCTGGCATGTTTTCTTTAAATCGGACATTCTTTGGGTCTTCCATGGTGCATCAGTGCTGGAGAATTTTTTAACTGTCTTTTTAGGAGCAACTATGTCAGTGGCAGCTTTCACTTTAACATTAAAATTTACCACCTTACTATTTACATTATTATCACTATAGTAGTAAGCACTACAAACGGATTGGTTGCTCAACATGTCTGTAAACTTTGAAGCTGAAAATGAATCAAAGAAGTGTTTTTTAAAAATACTCTTCTCATTAACTTTATCTATCAGTATTTCTATATTAAAATAGTAAGAGAAAATGATCAGATAAACCGATATCCATGATCTGCCTAACATCAACTTTTAATCCTTTAGTAATCACTAAATCCAGCGTGTGCCCCCCTTTGTGTGTTCGCTGACCAATTTGCTTGCTCAGATCAAGAGTGCAGGAGGTTCATGAATTCTTTTGTTTTCGGGTCACACACGAGTCGCTAAAAATTAGGAACCTGTCATAGTTAGTTATGATAATTAACACTAAGTGAGAATTTCTCAATGAAAGATGCATTACATTCAGGAGGTCTTTACATGGACAATACTAGAGACTGAGTAACTCCTTGAAAAACAACTGCAAGATACTCAAAAGACACAAAGCTCACATCTTTACACTTTAGCTGACTCAAATAAATATTTGCTAAACCGCTGCCTTTCTTACCTTAGCGAACAGCATAGGTAAAGCTGTAATTCGGAGGTGCAGATTCAATTAATACAGCCGCACCATAAGAGCTAAGCCACATTTCACTTAATGTAATAAAGTTGATTTTCCTATGACTAATAAGATTGTTGATGGAAAATGTCTTGTTGGTTAACGCTCTAACATTTAATAAGGCCATATTTAAGGTCTCGGAAGAGCAGAACTGAATTGTTGTTGACACATATGTGACTGAGATTTCCCTACTCCCATCCATACCCCTTAACAAGTGATTACTGTGAGTTTTTTGTGTGGTTGTGTAGGTCTTTTAGTTTTTCTTATGTACATCAAACATTCTTTACTGAGTTATTTTTTTGATGTAAGAAAAATAGCATAGATTGATAAGGAATAAAAATTTGAAAGCATAAAATTTCCATATTATACAGTTACATATGAATGCACATTGAATGAAGCAGAAAAATAGCTCAATCTACATATGACCTCGCCTCAAAGAAGAGAAAAATAACTTAAAGTCAATTGTGAAGGCTGAGTGTGTTTATGCCTTATTGGGTCATAATTGTCAATGGTCGCATTCCATTTTTGATTACTTTAAGTCCAGTTCTTCTTCTAACTCATGCCTAGCCCTGTATTTATTTTAAAAGGAAGCAAGAAGGTTACCAAATATTGGCACTCTGTCTGAAACAATGGCTTCTACTGCTTATAACATGTACTGTTAGGTACATGTATTTTATTAATAATTGCTAAAATTCGTTTTTGTTCTTCATTGTATGTTCTTCCACCTTAGCCTGCCAATTTCTAAAACACTTCTAAAAATGATGGTACACCAAACAAGTTAACCAAAACTAAAAATCTAGTAATGTTTGAGGATTGGACCTCAAAAAGACAGAAACAGACAGACACAGTGTGCTGTCTGCTCATGTGGGTGGAGGGAGTGAAAAAAGAGCACTAACCTGACACAGTCTTTCTCAAAAATCCATCAGTCTTGGTTTGTGCTTACAGAGCGATCTACATCCTTGTATGCATCAGCTCAAAGAGGTATAGAAGTGAAAGGAAGCAGTTCCCTTGGAACTAATGTGAGATATTAGATCTATCATTTTATTTTTGGGTTGGCGCCACTATTTCTTACCTCAGTTGCTATACTCATCCTGGGATTCCTTGGGGCATGTCCCCAGTATTTGGAATCAACATCATCACTGGTGCGGCGATATACATAGTCGCTATTTCAACTCACTGTCTTATCTGGTGGATTTCTCAAAGAATATTTTTATGCAATTATTCTTGAGTTTATTTTAGCAACATCTTCTGCTTTCTGACTATGTTTTAAATTCTCCCTTTGGCTTTGGTTTCTCTCTCTTGCTTTTGGTAAATTTTACCAGGCATACCTTTAATGTCAACTTCCTGGTCTGCCAACCTTTCTGTCTACACATCTAGCCTGTGTCAGAACAATAAATAGAACTTTAAAATGAGTGACCCCAAAGCAAAATGCATCCCAGATAGAGTAAACAATTTAGAGAGACAATGAAGTAAACCAGTGCCCTTAACTATTTAGGGGATAAGTATAATAGAAAAAACTTAAAAGCTGAAATGAGAGGTCAATTGCATGTAACTTTGGATGGTCCTGAAAGCACTGTTCATGAGCTACAAATCCCACCTCCCCCATGCTCCAAGGGGCAGCAATGGAGGTGCTGCAGTTTCATGAATCTGTCACAAATGGTTTTCAACCAACAAACCCAAACCTAAACAAATAATAGAGCCAAGACAGCCTTTATAATGTCCCTGTTTTTGAAAAAGCCTCTTGAATGGGCATTCACTTCAGAATTACCTCCTCCCAGGGCTTTCAAATGTTCAATAGATTTATTACCCAGTACCCCACTATTAAAGGCAAGGTTTATGCCCTATCTCGACGTGAGTGGAAAGCATTAGTTGAATATTCCCCAGATAACCTAATGATCAATTTTGTTAGCCATTCCACGAGTACCACCAGTGATGAATTTTTTTGTTTGTTTTTTGTCCAGAAATTGGATGCAGGTCTTTGTCATAAGATAAACAAAAGATTCCTAATAAAATCACAATCAAGAAAGGTTACCCTTTGGCATTTATCCCTTTAATACTAAGTCAGGTATTGAGATCCTCCATATTCACAAACTTAGACCTCCACAGTGCCAATAATTTAATATGTATCAGAAAATGTGACGAATGAAAAATAGAATTTATAAACACCTTAGGATATTATGAATATTTGGTGATACCATATGAATTAGCTAATGCAGGGATGGATTTTCAAAACTTCATTAATGAAACTTTTAGGGATATCTTGGGTATATATATGTTAATTAACATTGATGATATATTCATATTTTCAATATGAAAAGAGAGACATATTACTCATGTAAAGAAAGTACTGACTAGACTGTGACAGAATAACTCTATATAAAACTGGAAAGGTGTGAATTCCATAAGTCACTGGTACTTTTTGTATTATGAAATTTCTAAGTCTGGGATTAGTATGGATACTAGTAAAGTCTCTACAATCTTCGACTGAAAGCCTCCAGAGAATCTTAAACAGCAGAAAAATGTAAGCACAGTTATTTCCTCAATTCCATCTTATATTTAAAAGTCTAACAAAAAGTTTGCATGGTCTCCAGGGCCTCAGCTAGCTTTTGTAAAACTGAAGGACTTATTTAACCAAGCACCCAATTTATGTAATCCTGATCCTAATATGCAGTTTTTAGTAGAAGTAGAAACATCCAGGCTTTGGGTGGGAGCTATCCTTTCTCAAGTTATTTCCTGATGCAGGCAAAAAACAACTGTGTGCCTCTTACTTGAAAAAAGCTGTGATTTAGGTGATAGAGAATTACTTGCTATTAAACTGGCTTTGAAGAAATCATATCATTGGCTGTTGAGTGTTAAATTCCCATTTTAAGTTTTACAGACTATAAAAATTTGGTTTACCTAAAACGGTTAAAAGATTAAACACTACACCATCTCATTGGACACTATTTTTTGTTATTTTAGTTTCAAAATCTCTTATCCACATGGAGATAAAAATGGAACTCCGATTCCCTTTTGCAGATTCATGAGTTACAGGAGGAGGTCCTGTTATCCTCCCAGATATCTTTATATGATAAGATTAAAACTGCTAAGATTAAAACTGGCTCCCAGATGAGACTGTATGCTGCTCTCTCACTCCATACACATGTTCTCCAGTGGACTTATGGCTCTCAAATTTTTGGCATTCCAGGCATTTCGTATGCTGCAGAATTAATTGACAGGTACTTTTGGTGGGACAATATGTCTCAGAATATTTGCAATTTGAAAAAAAATAAAATCAGCAGGGGTTCCAAGGCTAAAAGACCACCCTGTCCCTGATTTCTCTTTCTTTATTATCATGTGTTTATTCTGTTATTTTTTGTACAATACTTGTCTTGTTGATTTTGTTAGTGAATACTACATACAGTATGTCTACATATATTTATATATGTACCTCTTTTTCATTGTGTTTTCTAGTTTCTATGTTATTCAGTAATTATCATTTCTTGTTTTTGTTCTTTATGCCACCTTTTTCCTTTACTCTTTTTATGTTGAGCCTAGGGTGGCACATCCAATGGCACTAAGAACAGAGTTTTGTTTAAGTTTATTTGGTTTTTAGATTATTGCATGTCTTTCTTATTTTTGATAATTGGAGTTTTCATTTTGATCAATTTTTCTTGGACATTTTTATTTCAGTGTTTGTTATACATGTTTTGTGTTTTGAGTCGTTTAAAGTTTTGGATACATTTTGCTTTTGTATTTATTTTTCTTATTTTTAAAAAAAACTTAACTTTGTATTTATTTTAGTTTATTGGGCTATAGTTTTTTATGATTCCCCTTTCCTTGAAGTATAGGCCTCTGGCCTTCATAATGTTTTAGGCTTTGGCCTGCTTAAAGGATTCAGACTTTTTACAGTTTTTAGGCCTCTAATCACAACATACAGTACACATTTTTTCACTTTGATTTTCGGGGTGTCTTTGAATTCAGCCCTCTGTGGGTTGATAATTTTCATTTCCATCAAACGATGTGGCATCCTTTCATTCCTAACACATTACCCAGTCCATATTAGTATAGATATCCAGCAGGAATTTTTTTCCCATTGAGATCTAATTTGTTTTCAGAGTGTTCCTTTAATTTTTTTTGAGCATATATATATATATATAAACTGCTCAAAAAAATTAAACGAACAGTTTCATATATGTATGTATGTATTACAATTACAAATATAAAAAAACTAAAACATTTTTCTGAAGAATTTAATAAAACTATTTAATGTAAAATATCAATTTCACTTTCAGAAATCAGAAGACAATAAAGTTTTAAATAAACAATGTTTTCAAAGATGTTATTGATCATTACAGGATATTATCATTTTTAAATATTTGTGAACTGGTTTTGAGAAATTTTTTCAAACATCTACTTTTATTGGAAAAGGCTAAACTTAGAATTTTTATACTGTACATATTTTTATTTTTTAGAGTAATTTTCAGTATCTTTGGGTCAGTAAGCCTACATTTGATAACATTTAACAATGCCAACACAGTAATCAATCACACTCATCTGTTACCCAGTGTCTGTCAAAAGGACTCTGTTTGTCATGTGTACTTAAGTAAAGAGCAGCTGCTCCTTCGTGTGGGTTCACAAATACATTGTACATTTGCCTTTTATCTGGAGGTAGTTGTCTACCTATATTAACTTAGAGGATCCAAGAGAAGGTCAAATTCTAAGTTTTCTTTTCTATGGCGCATATGAATCTGTCTCAGCCATCTGGAAATTAAATGTCATGAAAAAATTGTATCATAATGATACAGTTTTAATAAATAAAGCAAAAGTCACAAGATCTTGTGTTTCTTGAATAAATAAGGAAAATAAAGCAGAAAAATAACAATTTAAAAGTATTTATAAATATTTTTCTTGTAAAAATGAATTGTGTTTCTCAGTTGGCATCTATGAAATATCTATAATGAATAGTTTAATTGAAAGGTTGCCATGAGTTAAAAAGGGTTATAGCTCAAACTCCAATGAGAGAGTTTATATTATAGGTCAGCTGCCTCTTTTCACATCTTTATTAGAGACAAATAGGCAACTAAAGGGTTATCTCTGCATTTGCATTTGTTGGGATGTGTAATTTCTTTTAATATTTGCATAGTTTCTGTTGCAACAACTTAATAACTTCTTTTGATATGGCGGCGTAAGGTTTTGTGAAGCTAATTGTCTTGTATTACATTTTCCAACCATTTTCCTTTCAGCATTTGGGTACAGTAAGTGTTGTGAGCTTGTCTTTACTAAAAATTAGGGAGGAAGAAGGAGTTGGCATAACTTAATTACATTCAAGGATAAATTTCTCCATCATTGGGAATGTACTGTAGATTTATTAACCTTTGAAAAGCAAAGGAATCATTTTTTTCTTACTTTCCACAGCCTTGTACATGGCACATACATTCTTCTTGGGTGTAATTAGGTGGCAATGCAAAGGGGGCTAATAACAGACACTGTTATTATGAAATCCGAATAATTAGTGTTTGTAAAGTAAAACTCATGAATCAATTAAACATATTCAACATATTCAGTGCTGTACTGAGGAATAATTTGAATTATGTTAGGTACAGAGAGTGATTTTACTTTCCTTTCATTTGTGGCTGGCATTGCCATGGTCTAACTATTTGAATAATTAGTACCTTTTTTCTTTCTTGTTGTTTAGTGGCAAAGACTGACTTCATAAGCTTTGTACAAAACATTTTTTCTGAAGTCATTGCCAAAATAATCTTTTCTGCATAAGCAATAGAATTTAACAATCCCATTGTCAACAGAACTATCCTGAATCTACATTTTTGTGTATATACTATAAATATTTATATTATATACATACTCTCACACACATCTGCGTTTGGTACAACACATTCCAACTTCTGTAACATACTGTAGCAGCAGCATTTACTTGCCAAAGCCCTCCGTGCTTCTCAAGTACATCAGTACCCAATATGTCACCATAAACAGAATAGAAAAATGCTAAATAAATAATATGCATTTCATAATAGAAGAGGATACAAATGGCACAAAATAATTTTCAAAGGATATCTTTGACACATTAGGTCAAGTACCAGACGGGAGTCATAAATACCAGAAAGACAGTGAAAGCGTAATTGTCTAAGTCAGAAATGGAAAACACCAAAAATTGTAGTCAAAAATTATTTGTTTAGCAAATGGTCCTAACACCATCTTGTATATTTTTTGTAACTATCACTAATGTTTTAGTTTGTTTTTTTTTTGGTATCCAAAACTTTGATCTCCATAAAATTCTGATGATAAATAAAGCTAGCATAGGGAGTAGAGTCTTTGACTGCAGAACACCAACATTCTGGAATCATCTACCTACCAATATGTAGAGAAGTTCCACCCATCTCAGTCATTGTCGCACATAGCATTGCTACTGACGTTGTTTCATATTACTCACTTCTGTTGCCTTTTATTTAATTACTGTAACTGTTTGTGTTTGGGTATTACTAATTTATTCCATTTTCATTCTCTTCTTGATGTTTGTGATGGTAATTGCTTTGCTTTCAGTGGATGCATTATTACATATGATGAATTTGTTTTCAGACATTTGTATTCAAATTAAATTGGTGTCAACCAAGTACATAATAATAATAATAACCTCTGTCAGCACCTGAACTGGCTTCTGTGCTGTAGTCAATGCATGCTTAGCAAAACTGACTTGTTTTCAGAAAGATGGTGGTATCGAGCCCACTCCACCAGTTCATTCAGCATTTTGTCCTCTAAAGCTGCACAGCCTGTCCTTCCATATTCTATCCATTCTTATGAGGAATTATTAGTAAAGAGGCATGGTATTCTAACAAATGGATAACAAATACACCACCTCTAGCTCAGCCTGTCAAAGACAACACCCCTTATTATGCCATCCAGTCCATTTATTTAACACCCTATCTCTGTAAAACTTGGCCCCTACCATGTTAGATGTAGAGATGACGATCAATGACCAGCTATCCTCCAATGACCACATTGCAATTGTCTCCTGTCGTTGCAAATTTATTATGTAATATATCCATAAGATCAGGCTGTTTCTAGAGTATGCAGCACAACTTCTGATTTAGGAAGTTGTCTTGTTTTGACATATTCTGCAAGTGCAATTAGTTTAAATTGTAAAATTTGTTATTTATTAGTGTACATTTTTCTAATTTCCACAATTTTTCTATTCCACTTATTTTCACAAAAAAATTTTTCAAACGTATACTTACATTGTGTATAATTTTTGCTATTTTTTTGTTAGACCTTGTTTTTTTAATGATTTCGTTATTACGTAAATTATAACTTACACTATAATTTAATAAAGGAAATCTAAATAGAAAATAATATACAAAATAAAAAATGAATGATAGAAGGAGTACTAATCTCACTTGAGCCCATTAAACATTCTGGTGATTTGCCATCATAAATGTAACAAAAAATGAGTGGAAGAATAAATAATGCAAATAAATATAAAATTTCATTAACAGCTATAAAGAAGGCATGCTGGTTTCTGAAGAACTGACTTTGAGATCCCTGTGGTCAAACCTGTTGTGATGTGCAGTTTTCACAATGGCAAAATTGGTGTGAGTCCTTCACAAGCCAGGTCAGGCCTTCTTTGCCTGCCTAAATTAGGCCTCATCCCAATGGACTTAATCTCAGCTTCAGTAGCCTGTTTTACACTATGCAGGCCCAAAATGGATTTAAGCTTCAAAAAATAAACTTAAAAAAAGTTCAATTAATAAAACTAAAGTCTCACAAAAAGAGAAGTGATTGTAAACCCTTGGCTTGTATAGAAAGGGTAAACATGAATCTTTATAAATCAAGTATTTATTTACAAAAATAGCAAAGAAAAAAGCTCAGTACCGCACAAAAAATAGAACACAGTACTCACACGAAACCCCAATTTAAATACTTCTGAACCTTCTCAGCTCACTTAAATAGCCAGAGTGAGGGCTAGTGGAACAGTGATGACAGGGTGGCCCTGCCTCCTGAGGTTCCACCCACAAAGAACAAGGAACAGCAGAATATTTAAAGAGACAGAGCATAATTATAGAATTACAAATGAAAACAATAGAAATATCAATAATACATGCAAATCGTTGCTCAGAATTAATGAAAACAAACATAAAAAACAATACTATCAGCTGCTTTCCTCTGTGTGAGAGTCAACAGGCTCCAATGGGAATAGCACTTCCTCTACCAGCCTTTTCTTCTTCACATTCTTTTCTGATTAAATTTTCATTTACTATGTTATAATATGTGTTGTATATGCCATCTATTTGAAGGAAAACATGCAGTACATTTTTAATACACATAACAAACACCCTGAAATGAGCTTGTGGAGAATGACACCCTTAATTGAATGTGTTGTGAGCGTCGTTGGTATTATGGACTGCAGTTACATTTTGTTAAATTCATCTTAATTAGATTACACTTATGCACTTATATTTAAATCCTTGAACAACAGTCGATGGGGACAGATAGTGCAGAATAAAAACAATGTGATATAAGGGATTACTTGTGCCTCAGCAAATATGATAAACATTAGAAAATATATATATGTATAATACTGCAGTGGGCTGACGCCCTGCCCGGCGTTTGTTCCTGCCTTGCACCCTGTGCTGACAGGGATTGGCTCCAGCAGACCCCCGTGACCCTGTGTTAAGATATAGCGGGTTGGACAATGACTGACTGACTGTGTATAATATCCATTTTATATAATGCAAATAAAGTGGGTTTCACACATATTATGTATATGTATATATTTTTCTTTAAGTAATTTTGTGTAAATTGTCTGTGTAAATTTTGTGTACTTTTTTTTGACTGGTATTTTACAGTATTCAGCTGTAACCCATATAAAACATTGAATTTCACATTCAAGACTTGAATTTGTGTTCTCTATAATATATTGATTGAATATTTGGTAACAGTTATCACCATGACAAACAGAAGTCAAGAAAGCAAAATAATCACAGTTTTTCATTCTTATAATGTCATGATTTGGGGTTTACTTCTGCTATACCATTCCCCTCAGAAGAAAATATACTGATGACAACCTGAGCTTCTCAATGTTATGGATATGTATTGTACATTTTTTGCAGAATGATGCCATTTAAATTAAATTTTTGACACTTAAAAAGTTTATCCTTCATCTAAGAAAAACACTTAATTTTGCATTGTTCTTAAAATAGCTTAAAATTGTTAATAGCTATGGGATGGCTGAAATGATATATACCCCTTGTATTACAGTTTTCTATATTTGGGAAATACTATGGAATATTGTTAATTTTTTTCAGCAGCCCAGAATGTATCAGTAATTATCTATACAGGTGCCTTGTTTGTATTTCAGATCAATTCCCAGGTTCAGTCCATAAGTAAAAATAAAGCATTAAGAAGGAAAATTGTCCAAGCTTCTATAAAATCTTCAGGCAGCTGAACACATGCTGAGATGTAGTAACATTTAACAGTGGTCAAGCACAAGGAATAGACAGATTGATGAACAGACTGATGCCCCAAATCCTTAATAATTTCTTAGATGTTGTGTTTTCCGGTTCTCCACTTTAAGAAAGTGAAAGAATAACTGTCTATAATAAAAATTTTAAAAATACATTTTTAGTTAGTGTTTAACTCATCTACATGCTTTTGTAAATTTCTTTGTTTTAAAATGTTTAGATCATGTATGCTCTCACAAATCTAAAGTGGTACTTGATAAAAATTAAATTAGCATTGAACATTTCAAAATGTTCTGACACCATCTATAACCTTATAAAACTTGTGGAGTCATCTATACAAAACAGTCTTAGCAGCCTAAGTTATACCTATCAGCCTCTTGGCTCATTCATGATAAAAGGGCAGGACCACTTGTCCTGCATTCTTCACTATTCTTCCATTATTACTTTATCCTTGGAAAAACTAACTTGTACTTTATGACTTCTTTTGGCTGCCTAACTAGGAGAGGTTGGTGCTGGCCTCAATAGAGCGTAATTAACACTAGAATTACCAGAGTCTACGAAAAAACTTGTAGATCCGGCCCACCTTAAAACCGTTCTCACCTCTCTGCCAGCGTCTTTTGTCTTCTAAATGTGCCGATTTAAGACGAGCAGCAAGCAGCCGGCTATTCCATCCCCCACTGTCGCAGAACGTTCACTAAGTTTTCCCAGCTCATGCCTTGTTTGATTATCTGGGAGTGACTGAACTGCTGGAGTTTTAAAGTGGAAATAATAGATCGTGACTCAGAGCGCAGCAACCCTACCGTGTTATTTTTTTTTCTTTTTAACCTCAAACAGACATAAAATTTATAAATTGGTATGCACTGTAAATCGTTAAGTTTAAACTGTCGATCACGGTTATTTCTGTTGATTAATTCATGCTTTTTACTTAGAGTCAGAACAGGTGCTTATTCAGCTTATTTAGCTTCTGACCTGACTCTAACAGCGGCAGTATAAATTCACACCCAATCTGACGCTGTTCGTTTAAAAAATAATATTGCATAATAGCGCGTCTTGATGTGAAAACAGCCGTGTCAGATGAGGAGTGTCTGATGATTTCATATAGCACTGAAGTCACTGCTCTTTACTATGCTTTCCTCTGCATGTGCTGGTGTACAAAAGAAACAGCGGTAGTATGTATTGTGATACACTGCAGAGCTATAGCGCGTCTTTATGTGAAAACAGCAGTGTCAGATGGGGAGGGGAGGGGAGGGGAAGGATCCTGAACGCGACTGAGAGAATGAAAGTGAATTAAAAAAAAAAAGACAAAGCTAACTTTTACAAGTATCATAAATTACACTGGCTGTTACAGACTGAAATCAAATGTATGTTTTTATTCTAAAATAGTAAGAATAAGAGCAGTTCACTTCTCAAAAGGGAGTCATCCAGGATCGAACTCGTGACCTTTCGATTCTCAATCAGCAGCTGATACTGTTGCGCCACAGCGGCAGTAATAGTAAATGTGTGTCAATGTCGCATGCATGCATGCTTCCTGCAGTTGTATTTTTGAATAAAAGCGCACTTGTTCTGTTATATTTGTACCTTTTGTGAAAGCATTTCTTTGATATTTGGACTTTAGGCTTCATACATTATATAGTTTATGCCTACATTTTGTCATTTACTACTAGAATATGAAAAACATTTCTGTTTTAAAAATGTGTTTACACAGATTACTGTAGAAACAGAACACACATGAAATACGTGTGTTCCAAATAACAATCTATTATTTCCACTCTAAAACTCCACTTCAATCCCAGATAATCAATCAAGGCATGAGCTGGGAGAAGTTTGTGCACGTTCTAAGTCGGTGGGGGATGGAATAGCCGGCTGCTTGCAGCTTGTCTTTATCTGCACATTTAGAAGACAAAAGATGCTGGCGGAGAGCTGCGAACGGATTTAAGAAGCGATTTAAGGTGGGACAGATCTACGAGTTTTTTTTTTTTTTTAAACTCTGGTCATTCTAGTGTTAAAGGCTGTAATACCAATGAGGTCAGTCAAGTAGCGCCCACAACATAAGTCACGAAATACCCATCGAATGCATGGTTACACAATGGATAAGGTTAGGGTTGTGGGGGTGCCATCGGATTTAGAGGGCACTTCACGGCTGATGTTGTGGGAGTTCCATGATGTTATGGGCATTATAACACCAGCGTCATTCCTATTGTGGTCTACAGTTAGACACATCTCCCTGGCCTCAGTTCCAAGATGACCTCTACTCTGCGCTGGTACAGGCCCTATCTACTGGTAATTTCTCAAAACAGTTTGTTAGGAAAGCTTTTCCTTTTCATCCAATACATCAATAGGAAGCCATGTTAACTACTTCTTTCACCTCTCAGATCATGTGTCTGTATTTATTAATTCATTTATGTGGTAATCACAGAGTAATCATATATCAGTACTTAGTACAAATCTTGTTATCATTTTAGCATTCTTCCTTGTTTTGGGAAATGAATATCAGATTCTTACAATAGTAATAATCAGGCATGGATCCCCTAAGGCAGTGGTTCTCAATGTCGGTCCTGGGGGCCCACAGTGGCTTCAGGTTTTTGTTCCAACTAGATTCCTAATCAGTGACAACATCTGATAACACAGAGCTCAATTAATTAGCAGACATTTTTTTTCTCTTCACTTATTCTTCATTAAGAAAGCACCACAGCATGTTTTACATTTATAAATTTTCTACTGTATTTAGACCTGGTGATAGGTTCTGGCCTATATTGATTGTTTGTGTCAGAATATAAAACAGAGATATTATCAATATCTATAAAGATGTTTGTGGAGATTCTACAGAATAGCAGTGTGGGATGTTCAGAGAGCCGCTTGTGACCACCAAACCACTGCATTTGGTTTTATCAAGGACTGCTTTAGTTTAAGCAAACTAGTGGCTGTGATTTTCAAGATCATTAGTGGGGAAGGAAAGCAGCCAAGTGATGATCAAGTTTTTTCGCTTTTCTTGCAAAAGTGAAATGTGTTATCGCAGGATTTTTACATGTTTTATTATTGAATGCAAAGCGTGTATTGTGTTTCTTCCAAGTTGTTGGCGTGTTTTTTCCATGTAACGTATGGTAACCCTAATACAAATTATTGTTATTTAAATTATGTGGTATTTACTATCTATTCACCTCCTAAAATGAACTCATTAGATTGTGCTTGATGTCCCAGAAATACAAATAAACACTGCCATTTGGTTGAATAATGCATGCTTTTGGACATGTCTATGGTTTGGTTCTGGCCATCTGCAGGTTTGAGTGTTAGTGACCCGACATCTTGGCTAGACCTGGGGCCTGTGGACTTGGGATCTATTCCTGAAGCTAATGATAGTGAATTTAACAAGTAACTCAAATAAAGTATACTGAAATAAGTAATATAGATGTATAATGAAATACAAAGATCTGGAATGGAATCCTAAGGGGATTGTTTATTAATCCACATGGACTTTCATTTATAAAGAGAATAACAGCTATAATTCGGGGAAATTATTTGCAAAGACATTAAAAAAATGTGTTCTGTTCTTGAAAGCCTTCCTACCTAAAGAAATTTTTGAAATATATCAATAATGAATTTCCCATTGGGATTAATAAAGTATCTATCTATCTATCTATCTATCTATCTATCTATCTATCTATCTATCTATCTATCTATCTATCTATCTATCTATCTATCTATCTATCTATCTAATAAATAATACTCTGTTAAAGGTAGCTTCTGTCTTCATTTGCAGAATTAGTAGCAACAGTCTCAGTTAGGCAGTTCTGCCAATCTGCAAATATGATCTTGGGCTGCCATTCAGATATGGTCCTTGTGGATTTCACATACTATGTTTGATGACAGGAGAATAACAGGAATATCCGAAAATCTGGAGTTTGCTTTACAAGCACTTAAGTCAAATAGTGAAATAAACATTTTTTGCTGGATGGAAAATTTAGCAGAATTATAAAATTTGAATGGCTGTCCAGTATTCTTTTATCATCAACAAAGTGTTTCAAAAGCTTTGAAAACAGTTTTGGTTTTCCTTGAACCAACAAACACATATGATGAGCACCAAGATGGAAATAACAGGTATACTGCACAGAATGAGCTTTTCAGGCCTTTAATGAATGAGCATATTTGTGTAACTCATCACATGCAATCACATAACTGTAATGCACCCAAGCAAGTTTCTCTACTGATAAAATCTATTGGGGACATCCTCAGATCAACAAACAGACATCAAGGCAGGTCATGGCTTACATCTCCTTGCCCCATGTACATGTGGATCAATCATGCTAACACTTGTTTACACACCTGCACATGTGTTACCAAATCCTCACAATCCTCTCTCCAACTCATGGTTTCTCCTTGTTCACAACACACTTGCCACTTCTTGAACTTCTCATCAACATACAGACTCTCCCAGCTTCCTACAGCTGCTCAGTTTCCTTTTGATCTATCCCTCCTACCACTAGAATGCCAGACCACTTGGTAATTTAAGTGATTTTCTTTAAATCTCTTAACCAGAAAAGGTCATAACATTTAAAAAGAGAAAGATCCTATTACAGTATCTACATTCCGTTATGAGAACAATATTAGTGAATGCAAGAAGGTCCTTAGTGTTTTTTGGATTACCTCACAGTAGAAAACTGCTTAATTAACTAAAATACACACATCTAAGTAGAGCAGCCTAATTGAACACATTACACTTACACACAGACTATTTCAAAAATAAAAAGTGTTTCATACAATAATAGAAATGTGTTACATTTTTGGAGACAAGACAAAAGAACGGTCAAAAATATTCAAGGGTCTGAATTAAAAGAACAAAAACACCAAAAAGTAAACCAAAAACATTTCAAAAATCATAGACAACATAAAGAGTAGAATTCCTAATGTAGACTAAAAAGCAGATCCCTAACAAACGCTAGCATTAATGAAGATTTTAGTAATGTTATTCATAAGTCCAAGAGCTTGGACACTTGGAAATGTGTACTTCCATCTTTGATGAACAGGGGTAACGGGTGCTTGACCACATGACATACATTTCAATGAAAAACATCCATCCATCCATTATCTCACCCATTATATCCTAACTACAGGGTCACGGGGATCTGCTGGAGCCAATCCCAGCCAAAACAGGGCGCAAGGCAGGAAACAAACCCTGGGCAGGGCGCCAGCCCACCGCAGGGCACGCACACACACACACACCAAGCACACACTAAGAACAATTTAGAATTGCCAATGTACCTAACCTGCATGTCTTTGGACTGTGGGAAGAAACCGGAGTTCCCGGAGGAAACCCACGCAGACACAGGGAGGAAAGATAAACAGTATTATAAATAAAAACAAAATACTTGCATCTATGACAGAACAAAAGGTGCCAAAATAATGTCATGAATATAACTTTTAAGTAAAACATTAACATTAAATTTGATAATATTTCATACAGTAAATGATACAAAGTGAAACTAGATATTTCCAAATTAATACAGGCTACCTGTAAATGCTTTGTCTGTTAGTTGCTACACCTCTCTTCATTTTTAGGCACTGAGGCACACAATCTGAAGAACTTGTTGGTAGCTTACTTTGTGCATAATGTTGTAGCGCACCCCCCGACTTCTAGCAAGTGTGGAGGTTGCAACCAGATTTATGTAGCAAAGAAGCAGCTACACTTTTAAAATGAGGGACAGATATAATCAGGCCAACACCTAAGCCCTACCGTGTTTCCCCCTTAGCACCTAAATATTAACAACACCCCAGGAAAATGTCCATACAGATTATAATTTTTTTATCTTTTATTGAATTTATTAAAAATATATAACATTCTGTACAATCAAGTCAAAACTTAACAAAACTAAATTCATAGCACCCTCCAGCCAATGCCCATACTGATTAAACACACCCAAAACACAAATATATAAATATTCTTTATTTACTAGAATAACTATTTGCAAACACAGTAAAGCAAAATAATGACACAAGTACTAAACAAACACTACAAAAGAAACCCCCACATGATGATATTTACAGCCCTGGAAAAAAGTCCTTACTCTAGGTGATAGAAGTGGTTCTGGAAACATAAACTATGGTTAGGACAGAAAGATGCGAGGTACGCTCCCTTTTAATAAACTGCTTCCCAGAACTTGGATAGTGAAATACTACCCTACCACCAGAGTCCAGAAGAATAGTCTTCAGATGCTTGCTTCTTTTCATTGATGGACTGGAGTGGGAGGAAAAAGAACCCACCACTGTCCTTAAATCTGGTGGTCAAACATTCTCCTTCTCTGTTACAAATGCCAAGTTAATGAAAGGTTTAGGAGCAGCTGATGATGAAGTTGATTGGAAAATGGTACAATCAAAAAGTCCCGCCACATCCTTATCTTCCGGTTTTATCAGAACAGTGCATACAAACTGCAAATCTCACAAGCCCCTCCGCATCAGTGCAAACCTGTTTAAAGGCACTGACCCTAATTTACAAGCAGGCATCGACACAAAACAGTCTTATTATTCACATTTAAAAATCACTCAACAGAACATATGTACACACAAATAAAACCCCCTATTGTGGTCCCACTACAATGTATTACTTTAAAAAAATGTCTATAACATGTTCAGCATTCTTTTAAAAGTGGGTTCATATTTTGTAAATTTCAAAATGCCGTCTATAGATCTCATCTATCCAGGTCTTTGTTTAGAGGAGATAGTTGCACTGTTTTATGAATTTGTTTTTTTAGCATCTTTTTTTGTTTATTGATGCCCTCCCATTCTTGCATGTTATAATGGATCTGACCACAGCTTTGTGATGTAATGAAATGGTAATCAACTTGGGACCCTTGAAGCAATTAGAGACCCTGGTGGGCTTGTTGTGTCATTTGTGCATGGTCTTGACTCTTGACAATAAATCGTTGGACACTATATGATATGACTTGAAAAGATTGTAAGATTTAACAGCTCTTCTGGTCTATTTAGAGAAACCAGACTCTATCATTTAAATATTCTGTTGCTTAACTGGTTTATGCAGTGTGCATTTGCATCCCTTTTTCTTGTATTTTTCAGCTTATTTGCAGTTAATTGCTTCTTTTTTCTTTGCTTGTGTGAGTGTGTTATCTTTCCAGTATTTGCTCAGCACCCTGGTGCTTTCATGTTTATTTAGAATCAAATTAAGCAGGCAGGTGCCCACACCTACTGTCTGTGTTTTAGACTTAAGAGGTAAAGCAAGGTCTTGCCAGCTTTATGTGGTATAGTAGACCCCCGCGAAGATGCGGTTCAGGGTTCGCGGCCTCAGTCATTCGCAGATTTTTCCTTAGAACCTAACCAATAATTGTTAGTGGAATACGGCAAATAACCTATGCAATTTTTTATGGCTTTTTTCGTGGTAGTACTGCACTGTAGAGAGAACAGGAAGCAACCGTAGAGGAAAACGCGGCTTGGGATGATGAAAGTAGCCAATCCGAGAGCGTACTCTACTAGAATTTGAAACTGTAACTCCCAGCAGTCCCTGCAGTGGCTCTGATTGGTCTTCTGGTGAGGGTGCAGGGGCTGTTGGGGTCAAAAGATGTCAGGACGGCTTTTAAAAAGGGAGCCGGTGATTGAAAGAAAAAAAAATTTTTGTAATTTGTGTTTCAAGTTCCTGTCTCTCTGCCTGCCTTCTGTTGGGTTACCTGTACTTATTCGTTTTGTCCTGGATTGTTTCGTGGTTGGGGTCTGGATTGTCTTCCTGTGTACATGGGGACTGTAAGTGGATTCATTGCCATCCTGCAAAGAAAGAAGCGCTCCTGAACCCATCCACCCGACTGCACCATTTTAGGAACAACTGGTAGGACTATCTTTACATTCCCATTCAACGTGTGGATCTCTGGACTATCTATCTTCATCATTACATTTCATCCATTGCCGTTTTTCATGGACTTTACTGTGTGTGTTTTGTTGGTGCTTTGTTGTATTTAATGTATAATTGCCATAAGGGGAACAGGGGTGGTATTGTTGTTTTCATTTGTTTTCATTACATTCTATATTTGCTGTTTAATTACTGGTTTGCTTTTTTTTGTCTCTGTTTGTGATTGCGTGCGGGTCGGGTCAAAGCTGGGTGCATCCCTGGAATCTCCACCATAAAAATAAATAAATCACCATCTTCTTGACGGTGTGAATCTTAGCGGCACCGGACCGCTACAGCATTATACATTTCTCCTTGCTGGTGATTGACTGCTGTCCTGTGACGCATCTCCAGCTGAGTGTTCTCGTGTTTTCCATTTTGTTCTTCTTTATCCTTAAACTGCCGCAACCAACTACAGTAATTTCCCAGTGCCATTTGCCAGCATGCAGGAGCCGAGGATATTTGGAGATGTACGTTCATTGAATGCCGCAACCGGCTATTATCGGTTCCCAGTGCAATTTACCAGCACGCCGGAGATGATCAGTCAGTGCCGTACATTCATTGAGCAGCCAGCTCATGACCACTGCCAGCCCCTGCATCACTGCTGCCTCACTGTCTCCGGGATTCAGCCGCTGCACTAGAGTAGCCTGCAAGTTCTATAAAGTTGATTCAGTTCATCTGGACATAGTTCTTTTGCAGGGAAATATGTTGCATCACTCATCCAAGTGACTTCCTCAGTCTCAGTTGACTGCAGGTTTCTCCAACCTTATAAACCGTACCTTTGCATAATGACCGAAACTAGCACCATTGACTAACAATGGGCCATGTGATCAATGATATGCAAATTGTCCATTGATCAATGGCCATGAGTACCATTCACAGAGAGTTGGGGAATGGCTGCAATCACAGCATTGTAAGATGGTGAAAGATGTACTCTTAGGCCCCCTCCTTGGTTCAGAGATGGTTGTTCCTTTTTCACGTAAATGGCCTCCTTGACTCCTCGCTCAAACCAGGGTTCCTCCCTGTCTAGGATATGCACATCTTCATCACTGAAAGAGTGACCACTGTCCTGTAGGTGTAAATAGACTGCGAAGTCCTGGCCTGACGAGGTAGCTCTTCTGTGTTATGCCATCCGCTTCGCCAGTGGTTGTTTGGTTTCCCCGATGTATAATTCACAGCAATCCTCTTGGCACTTAACTGCGTAAACTATATTACTCTATCTGTGCAGGGGTACCCGGTCCTTGGGGTGGACCAATTTTTGCTGTACCATGTTTTGGGGTTTGAAAGCCACCAAGACCTGGCGTTTTGAAAAAATGTGTCTTAGTTGTTCCGATACTCCTGACACATAAGGGATCACCAAAGGTTTTTGCTTAGGCAGCGGTTGTCCTTCCCCTCTCCTGGATTGCTTAGAGCATTCTTTAGGTGTCCTCCCTGCTTTGACAAAAGTCCAGCTGGGATAACCACATTTTCTCAGGGCCTTTCAGATATGATGTTCTTCTGCTTCCCTCGCTGCTGTGCCTGTGGGTATGGTGTTTGCTCTGTGTTGTAGAGTCCTGATGGCACCTATTTTGTGCTCTAGTGGATGGAGTCAAACCTTAAATGCAGATCTGTATGCGTTGGTTTATGGTACACATCAACTTTCAAATGTCCCCCATTGCTGATGTAAATTTCACAATCTAAGAAAGCTAACCTGTCACGTTTCATGTCCTCCCTGGTGAACTGGATGTGTTTGTCCAGTGAGTTGATGTGGTCAGTGAATTGTGGTACCTCCTGAGATTTGATTTTCACCCAGGTGTCGTCCACATACCTGAACCAAGTATCAGCGTTTACCTCTCTGTGCTAGTTCAAGCGCAGTTGGCTTGGTGGCGTCATTTGCACCTTGTATATATTGCTCCAGTAGTTTTTTAAATAGTTTTTACAGTTCATTAGCAGTGTGTAAAATGATCTTTCATGCTCTTTGCATGAAAAAAATGTGTTTCATTTAAAATTTAACTTTTTCTTTGTGAATTGTGACATTTACTTAAAAAGTGCAGCAAAAAAGTATTTGGCGTCCAGGGATGCATTAACCCCCAAGTATGTGGCAGTTTAAGGGTTAAAGCCCCACCGAAATGCCCTGCACCTTCTAAGGCTTCTGGCAATGAAAATGCGCTTGCATGAATTACAGTACATATAGGGTAACATCGGTATTTTACGTTCTAGCACTGCGGGTGACATATCAGTACAGTACTGTACAGTATACGGGTTTACCTTTACATTCTTTTTTTTAGGTAATGTATTAAGCTGAGGTTGAAATGAAATTAAAGTGTTTTTGGGGGCATATTTAGGGTTTAAACTATAAAAATATGCTATTTTTAAACCACATCCATAAGACACGGTTTTTCACAATTTGCGGGTGCTCTAGGAATGTAACCCCTGCAAATTTTGGGGATGTACTCTACTACTGTTCCTGTCCTGTTTTTCACTTTAGTGATAGGGCCTTTGAGGGTTTTGTACCATGTGCTGTTTCTCTATCTTTTTTCCCTCCCTGTCACTGCTCACAACTAGATGATTCAGTTGCATATTTATAAATATTTTTGTATTGATGTGCCATATTGAGTTTAGTTGTAAGGCATCTAATTCATTTGTATGATTGTAAGATGACGTTAAATGAATTGTCAGAGGAAGTGTTGATTGTTTTCCAACTGCTGGTAGCTCTCCACTTAACTATACATTATAACAAGTCAAAGTGTTCTGTCATGATTGTTAAATAACCATTCAATTGTGTGACCATAGATATTGAACAAATGTGGTCTTTCTAGATATTTTGTCTTTTACCCACCAGCATTGAAAGAGCATGAAAAAAATGCCTTAAGACTTATCAACTGCTTAAATTAAGATGAATTAGTAGAGAAATGTATGTTTTATGTTAGAACATTCATATGATAAAACATTTTCATATGCCTGCTTTTGTATAAGTTGCAATTTCAGGATTTAACAGTATTACATTCTCAAATAAAATGCTGTAGATATGAATGGTCTGTGCCACAGCTTTCTACAATGTGCTATAATTTGTCATCACTAGAAACATGATTTGACTCGACCCAATTTATCCATCACAACAGGTGCAGTAAAAATATTCAACACATAATGCCTTGCCTGATCTGACACTTCATCAGAAATGACAGCAGCTGTCTTCTTATCCAGCACTTCCTTCAGTTTCTGCATACATTTTGAGGTAAACATCCTTCAATTGGAAACCACTTGGGATTACATCACCATGTTTACTTGTTTATTCGGAAATTCTTTACTTAGAGGATGGTCTGTGTAGACACTGCAATATTTGCCCCTACATTCATGTTATCTCATGCGTCAGGAAAAATAAAATAACCATACCTCGTATTCCACTGTTATTGCCTTGAATACTGAGGTTAATGTTTTGCAATTGTTGCTTTTGGAATACTTAAACTAATGGACCACTATTGGCCTGTGATACTTACTGGTCTTGGTGCCTTTTAAAATAATACTGGACTGATCTTTGCATGCAGCCAATTCATTTCTTGCAAACAGTTCAATGCAGTTTAATCCCATTTACTTTGATTTTATCAGAATTTGTCTGTAACTGTAAACACTATGGGCACAATCTCTGCTTTGTTAAGAAAAATCTTTGTACCTGTTCTTGCACTGGTGTCTCCTTGTGAATATTTTCATTAATAAGCCCAATTGTATTTTTTATTGGGCAACAGTTCTCCTAAGCACTGGTCTTTTGGATAGTTAGGTTTTTTTTTTTTTTTTTTTTTTAACCACATCAGAAAATAAGACAGAGTGCCTAGATGACGGGATTGCCAAGGGTAAGAGTATAATGTATGTGGCACAGGGGAGGAAATTTCTCATTGAAAGGCAGTGTCAGATAATTTTGCAGTTGGGGGCGGTAAACGTTATTCACAAGACAAAATGCAAAAGTTGGGAGACACAAGAGAGAGGCAGTGGTGGGATGGCAAGATGTTATCTTTATTCCAGGATAGCTGATGCAAACTTCTTCTTCAAAAGAAAAATGGGGCTATGTTGGCCTGGCAGCAAACAATCAAAGAGAATGGCTCCTTTAGGAAGACAAGAGCAGAGTGTCCTTGTTCATTTTTGTGTGTGTGTGTGTGTAAAACAATTTTTTTTCATTTCCCTGTTATAGATCATTTGAAACTTCTAAACATAGGGAATGGTTCCTCATATGCATTTTGTAGTAATAATTTAGTTTTTGATTAATACCAATATTCCATTTAATTTTAAGTGTGTTACATTACCATTTTGCAGCTTCAGCAGTTTGTAACTGCGTTGCTAGGACTTGTGGTCAATGGTTCTAGAGGCACTACGTGCCATGTCACAATACTCCTCTTTATAACCTCACAGAGTACTCAGTATGGTGTCTGAGATTATGGATAGAATCCTTGAATGGTTGAAAAGCCAGAAAAGGTGCAGCAGGGTCTCCACTTCCTTTCACGACTGAGGAAGGCAAAATTATCTCCTCATCATTCTAACCACATTCTACAGGGTCACCACTGAGGGAGTCCTAACCAGCTGTATCATTGTCTAGTTTGAGGTCTCCAGTGTCTCTGAGGTCCTATTGCCCACAAAAGAAATGATCATTAGGACCTCTCTGCCTTAGATTATAGATATCTTTAGTTAGCATTGCATCCGTTAAGACTGCAGCATTGTGGAGAACCATTCTCACCCTTCCCATGGCCTCTTTGTCCCACTTTAATCTGCCAGAAGGTACCATACTATCCAAATCAGTTCTGCCAGGTTCTGCAACACTTTGTACGTCTTAGCTTTCAGACTCAGAACTCTGTGCTTCACTATTATTTATAAAATTATTTATTACTATCTATTTATTACCTATTAATTATGTATTTATTTATCTAATATATATATAATACAGTATATTATAGTTCTTTACTTGTCTTGCACTTGCCCTTTGTTTATGTATATGTTGCGCCACAGTTCTGGGGAACTTTACCATACCACTGTATGTTGCCATACTATGTATGGATGGTACAAAAATGAAAAACAAAAAAGCTTTGTGGTTAACAGCTCACAGCATTCCCTTTCTAAGCTTGGCTTACCTTTTAAGTTCTTGGTTTTGGTGACAACTCATCCTTTGGTTGATGGCTTCAGACAATTCTCATTCAGAATTCATTCATGGTGTTACTTTCTGGTTGCAAACAACGGCATTTCCGAATTTTAGAGACTGGCTCATGTCTCAGTCTGTCGATTACATGTGCATTTCCTGGACTGCTTAACATTATCCTCAGAGTTGCTTACTAACTCTGTTGTTAGAAGGCACTTAAAAAGCAGATGGATGTGCTCCATGCTGTGGTCTAGCCAAACCACTTTGAATACTCACGTTTGGAATAATACAGAGCTAATTTGGAAACATAGCCCTTTTAAGATGATATTGTGAGCTTTTTGGCGCAAGGACACTAATAGCAGGTAAAACGAGCTTTCGGCCAAAATGTCTGTAGCCAAGTAGAGCTGCCCCTTAGCCCAGAATTGATTCCAAAGTTTTAGCCAAGATGGGGTTTAAAGCTTCTTCTTGGCTGACAAAACACAAGCTTGGAATTGGGAGGAAATCTGAGGCAAAGGATCACAAACTTGAGCAAAAGGACATATTTGAGAAAGACTGTGTTATAAGTGGGTGACAGAAATATTACCTGTGATGGCACAGTTTTTTTGTTTTCATTCTATTTCCTTTGTATGATGACACTTTCTATTATAAAAGACTACCTTTAATGAGCCATGGTGCTAAATGATTTTATTTTAATATTAATGTGCAGTAGCTCTTAGACATTGTGCTGTTTTTGAAATATATAAGTTTGTTATGGCATTGTACAAATGTGTGAACATTTTTTTCACTTGGTTTCTTTATTTCCATGTGGAAGTTACTGATATAGCCATTTCACATAACAGTGAACAATTCTTCAAAGTTTATTTGCTAATTTATGAGTGACACAAATTTAAAATTAATTGACCCTTCATTTTTCAGCAGGCAGTTTCTGATTAATTTTTCGGTACAATGTTAATTATTTGTTAGGCGGCTCAGCAATGCACCACCATATTTCACTGGCTGCTGGTCTAGACAATATTATACCTGTTAATATTTATTTTTATGCTGTATGTTTCCCCATTTTTTTCTGCTGGACTATATTGAATTATGTCCACGAACATTAAAATTACAGTACAGATTGATAGTCACTATGTTGACTATTCATCAACAAGTCTGAACATTTTATGTACTTACTATGTGTAAAAAGCAAAGAACTGATTTTTTTTTCAACTAATTCTGACAAATACTCCATTGGTATAAAAAATACATAAAGCTCTTTTGTTGTAATGATTTATCTATTGATACTTTGCTAGGACACATCATCATCATCTTAGCGTTGAGTGTTTTGGATCTTTCAAACATCAGACACTCTCACCTACATTACCCAGCAACTTTGTACCTTAGCATCAATTTCCAATGGATTTCCTCACTGAATCCAGAGCCACCTGGAGGTGTTCTCTGTAGCCCCTGTGGCACTGTAGATGGCTCTTCTTCATCTTCTTCTTTCCTCTGTGATACTAGGTGCAGAGTATGCCCTCCAGAGAGACTGCCCTGTAAAACCTCTGCCACCTGTCTCCACAGGCATACACCACACTTTTCAGCCGTGTCTGCAGCAGGTGCTGACTAGGCCTCCATATGCTCCTCCCATGGCACAGTCAGCTCCAGCATGTACTTCCTGATACTAGAAGTATGTGCGGTTAGCAATATGCTGTGGAACTTAAGTTGCCTGACCATGTCTACGCACAGCTGCCAGACCTGTGCTCTGTGTAGCAGTCCTTATGGTGTTTTTTTTTGCCGTGGCTTCTCTCCAGGTCTAATGAAGTGGATGAATGGCCTTTGCAGTTTAGATCTTCAAAATGCAATGATGATCTCCAACATGATCTTAAGTACCTGGTCATGCCACTAAGGATATCAGCCTTCCCCCAAAGCCTTTGGACAGCAGGTCCCTATATCATGGCAGAGAAGGTAATCTAGATTCTACACCAAACCCCAGAAGTGCAGTTGGACATAATGTTGGGAAGACATGACATCATACACTGTCATGAACTTGATGCGATGTGGTTCTGCTTTTCAGAGGTCAGTCCACAAGATCTTTCTCTCCACAACATATTCCTATCTGGTCCAGGCACCTTGCTGCCTCATCCCTACTGCTCTGATAGATCCCTCCTCCTCGACTGCTGCACTCACCTTCTCTTGGACCAGTTGCTGCTGCGTCTCTCCTTGTGCCTTGTCATAACGAGGAGTTGAAAGGATTCCAAGTGCCTGTGCCACTGTTGTCTCCACTCTCCACTTCCTCCTGGTCTTAACTGCTAACCTGGCCCCAGAGACTTGTATTTGAGTATTCAGTTTGTAACTCGGATGTTTTTTCACAAAATCAATTGGGGCATAGAACTATTAATTTAGCCAAAAAAGTTAGTCTTTCTTGTGAAAAAAATCTAAAATGTCTTATCTGGAGTAAAAAGCACAACTGACAAAAGACAAGCAATCTTTTCTGATTCATCTGAATGCTGAAAAGAGAGCTTTCATGCTTGTGAGACACTGCAGTTCAAATAAGCTGCAGTAATTGTTTCAACAATAAATATTTATGTCACTCAATTTAAAGCCTATCAAGAGGAAACAGAAAATATAGAGGTAATCTCTTGCCTATTATATGTTTCCCTCCAAGGTGTCTATTTTGTTGAGCACAAGCAAACACAATTCTTTATTGATGCATTGTAAAATCAGCTGACCTACTAAAATTTATGGAAAGAGCAACTCATCTTGAAGAGGAAGTGTATTGATTTGAACGGACCACCAAAAGAAGTTATTCAATACACTGATTTGTTCAGGGATTGTGCACAATAAGCTCTGGAAATGAGGAATTCACTTCCAAATTATATAAACATTTCTCACAATTTAGAGTCATGCTCCTGTCCAATCTTGGGAAAGCATAGGAGAAATTACACAGGAAAGGACTAAGAAATTCAGATGCCCGTTTTTCTTTCCCCTTAGGAAGGAACCTGAAATCTCAAGCCTAGGACAAATCTTAAAGGAAACACAAGAAGCATTAAAGATCCAACCCAACTAGAAAGGACCACATTTTTTGGTTAGACCTTTGCCAGGTTGTGTAAAAAGAAATGGCTGCCTAAGGAGTGTCGCAAAAACCAGACATAATAGTCATAAAAAGGTTTGGGGCAGCCACCCGTATATTGGTATCCTGGCAGCAAAGTTGCAAAATGTATAACAGCACTGATGTGCACAAAACCCGAGTCCAAAACAGAACTGAGGGAATAGGGAAAAGGTGGAGGCTTTTAAAGGGGAAGACAGGAAGTGAGGTCAAAGAGGTCAGGCTCATAGTGGTCTTCAGCCATAGGCTCAAGCCCGGACGTGACATCACAGGGGCCGGAGCCAGCAAGGTCTTCTTCTGTAGGCTTGGACCCGTAAGTGACGTCAAGAGGGCCAGGTGAAACCTCCCGTGAATGGTCTGCAGGAAAGGGAGAAAAAGAGTCAGTGCACTCTGCCATATCCTGGTCTGGTTCGGAATTGCCCTTACTCAAGCCCTTTAGCTGCCTCCCATGCACACGTGTGTGACAGGAGTTAATGTCATGATTAACCACAAAATGGACAGGAAGTTTGATGAAAAGGCTCTTCTAGGCTCCATTAAAGAGAGTACCAACACTATCCATCCATCCATCCATTTTCCAACCCGCTAAATCCGAACACAGGGTCACGGGGGTCTGCTGGAGCCAATCTCAGCCAACACAGGGCACAAGGCAGGAACCAATCCCGGGCAGGGTGCCAACCCACCGCAGAACACTATCCATTATATTAGAAAACCTATACAAAGACGGTTTAATTAATATGAGATCACTAGTAATCATGGTGTCCAGACATTGATTGACTGAGTAATTGCTTATTTCAGATGGCTTTTGAATCAAGGTTTGACCCTGGGGCACAAGGTGCCAGGTAAGATGAACATTATTTTTATTGAACTGTCTGGAGTAAGAACAGGAAAAAGTACAAAATTGAGTTTCCATGTATTTTGGAAATGTAAATTTTGTTTACACAGTAATATATGCAGATTACATTTCAAAAAGGCAATCTGGAATATGATTCATAATTCTAACATTCTTCTTTGTCATTTCTTTTGTTTCCCCTGCAGCTCCCTCTGGCTACAAGGCAACACAGCATTTGGAGACATGTCAGTTAATTTTGTTCATTTTGATGCTTCATCATAGCTTCTGTAAGCCATACTTGATTTAGCAACCAATTCTGTGACCTCCTCCAAGCAAAAGAAATCCCTCAAAGCCAGAGCACAACTAATACTGGACTAATCTGCAACAAATCATCTGAGATCCTGCTGTCATAAGCTTAACCTTGACAAATGCTGAATTCTGAAGTTCATTTCTGAAATTTCAAGCACATGGACTTAATCTCTTGTGTTTTCTGTTCAAAATAAATTGCGTCAGACCAACAGCTTGAGGAGCTCAGCAAAAGCAATTAGACTGAAAAAGCCCTAATCTCACAATTTATTATGCTGCCTTTCTAAAATGATAAAATAAACATTCAGACAACAGTTTGAAAAACTCTTTGAAAACCCAGGAGAAAAAGTTATGTGTTTCCGACAGTGGTAAAGCAAATCACTAAAATGTTGGGGACTAAATGTAAAGTTATCGAAAGAAGATTAACAAAGAGTATTTTCCCAGCAAAAATGCACTGTTAAGCCATAGGAAAAAAATAAACGAAATTGGCATTGACATTCATATCACTGTTCCATTTGAATATACATACATTTTGGAAAAATGTTTGCAATGCATCTGTTCAGAAACCTGGAGTCTACTGCATCTCAATGGTCTTTTAATATTTGCACTGTCACTTTCGTTCAGGGCAATGATGTGCACAGTCACTTGCACAGATTACCCTCACAAGGCCATGCAAGTTTTGTCTAACAGGGGTCAATAACTCAAGAAAATTATTTTGCACTCATTTGTTACATCAAGGTTACTTGTCCCTGGGAAAATTGTTTCTTTTGTAGAATGAGAGAAAAAATCAACAATAATTAAAGAATACAGTAACTTATTGGTATGTTATTTATACAAATATAGATCTGAAAAGTTCACATTGTTTATGACAAGAAGTGTTAATGTAGTTAAAAATGAAATGTCATCATTAACAGATATTAAAATGATGACCCTGTTCAGGCAGACCTGTAGCAACTGCAAAAAAGCACTTTCATTTATTTATTTTTTTTGTAGGCAACAATGTTATTATTATTATAGATTGTTTCAGTTCTTTATTGGATTTTTTTTTTATTCCTTTCTAGATTATTATAATGCAAGTTATGTATTTAATTATAGCTTGCATTTGTGACATAAAGCTTTAATCAATGTACACACTTTGAATAATTTAATTATATTTCTACTTGTACAACTATACATAAATATATATATATCTATTTAAGGGTATTTTATAAGAGATTTTTCAAATATAAAAAGGATATTTTATTACTACAGAGCAGGAATAGCAAAAGAGCTGACTGAAAGTTGATTACTGTAACACAAAGCATAGCCCGTAATTCCATTATTATAAAAAAACAAAAAAAAGATAACAATTGCGGTTTTAATATTGCTCATTGTAAGAGAAGCATTTCCTTTATTTTTAATTCTGAAAATGAAGAAGGTTTCATGTTAGTTATATTTTTCAATTCAATTAAAGCTATGATTATGCATTTGTGGTATATGAAAGGCAATTTAATCATACTGAATTACATGCTTATTATTGCAGTTGAAATTTTTATTATTGCATTTTGTTTGAACCAGTGTGCTTGATATTAATATGTATTTCAATGTACAGTTGCAGTTTTTTCTAATTATAACATTCCTCATTATATTAATTGACTTTTGATAATCAAAATGAAACTTGTGTCTGATGCCTTAAAATCCCCTTTCCCTATCAGGCACAGCCCTGTAACTAAAAGTAAATAATAACAAGAAGTATAGTAAATGCTGTTGGCATCATATATTAATTTTATGATACTTTTAATTTCTATAATAAAAAACTTACATCTTATGATGTGGGATTTAATGCTTAAAAGCCTAGTTAACTTAACGCTGTCCTTGGTGTTTTGCTTAATTACTAGTGCTTATCTTTCAAAGCTGTCTCTTTCCATGCATCAGAAAGATAAGAAGAATGACTTTTTTTTGCATTGATACATTTATTAACCCAGCACAATAGCAAGCATGAGCATCTTTTTCAAACTGGTGAATTTTCAATTGCCCACTAGTTTTCTTGAGTTGACTGTAGCCGAATGTTATTCTTGCATCACAATTCAATGTTACCACTGTAACTACATGTTCGGATATTGTCCTCTTTGTCTTTATCATTTGTTGTTTATTATTTTATAGTTCCATAATCTTTCTTTGTATTTTTAATACATTAAAGCTGTTTTTTATTCCAAAATCAGTTCATGATTGCTGCTTATTTGACTTTCAAAACAGATCTTACAAGCAACTGAATTTTCAAACTATTTTACACTAATGTGTACCTTTCTGTGCAATTAAATCACTGATGTATGTCTAGCCAAAATATTCATTTAAAGAGTTCCAGCTACTTTGTATATCTACCTTCTGAAGCCACGTCTACTGTAAGCCATAATCTTACTTTTCAAGCAAGACTATCCACAGGAGGAGAATCTCAGTCCATCACAGGACACATTAACTCAATGTGAAGTGCCAGATTTGATTTAGGTGGATATCCATGAGAATGTGAGAAGAAACGTTAAGTACCTGGATAAAACACACATTAACATAAGGAGTGTGAATTCACAAATACAGAGCCCAAGCAAAAAAACAAACTCTTGTTCTTGAATATCCGAGGCACTTGCGCTAGTCAGTAGACCACCTTGAGTTGTTTTATTTACTACTAAACATATACTATGTTGATAGGTTAATTTACCATTCAGAGTTATTTCTTCTTTTTCCATGGTACTGCTGGGTTAGACTCCAGCCTTTTAACCTTAAAATTCTATCATCTACAGTAGTTTACTAAATCAATGGATAGACGAGTTCAGGCAATGAATGAATTAAAAGATTGCCAAGTGACAGTCTGAGACTGTGGGGACTAAATTAAAGAGAACCAATGAGCAGGTTAAAAAAGGGACCATAGAAGTCTATCTATCTGTCAATCTACAGTACTCCATAATATAACAACCTGATAGGTGAAGGACTCTGTGCTTCAATTACAAGGGCAAAATGCATTACTTGTGATGTGCTTATTCATCTACCTGTATAGTACTCCAAGCTTCACCAGTGTCAACAATTAAACTGTTATTATCTCGTCTCCGTCTCTCACTGTACTTTTTTCAATAGATAAATATATACTACTTTCCTTCCTTTCCTATATTACCTTGCATGTGTCTTGGTTGAAAAACTGGACAAACTTGACCTTTATATTGAAAAAAAAAATATATAAAATGCCTTCTTAATAATAATTATAATTTGTCAGTTAAAAAAATGGCAATACACTTTGCATTATGTTCAGTACCTCAACACTGGGTTTTTCCTTGCATCAGATTTTTTACGGGAAGGCTGAAAAGCATTCAATCCTTAGACCATCTGACCATGCAATGGAAATGAAATCAATAAAAATGTGGAATGTCAACCTCTAGGGGCCAACCCCATTAAATATTTGCAATAAATTTTGATGAGTTGGACAATCCACAAAATGACTAGAACTGACAGTTTAAATCAAATTTAGTGGAAGGCTACAGAACATCTGGATTCAATATGTCTTGACCATTGGATTGTAATTAAATGTTCACAAATGTATAGCAGCAAAAGGCACCTTGGAATGCTTCTGTAAAGGCTGGAAGCCCATATTTAGGGATTTAAACTGAAATATCTATGAGCCCTTAAAAGAGTCTTGCACGTATTACAATGCAGACAATTTGCACCCATCTAGACAATACTGAACGTATTCTTGCTAAAATGAAAGGTGGTCAAACTGAATATTGATTCTAAAGATCATATAATTGGTTAGGGTTGTTTTGCCTCTTTCTCTTTGGCTATAAATTCAATGGGAACTGAATACTGATTCAAAACACTATGGATTGTGGTCAAGAGTGCAATGCGTCTTTCACTTTGGATGCTCTAAATTCATTGTAAACACAACAGGGAAGTTAAGGATTTACAAGACAGATCAGTGTGCTCTGCATGTGGGGAGAATACTGTTAAGGAAGACAAAGTCACATTTACAAAAATAAGCACATCTGAAATTGTTGTGAAGAGGACTGAAGTATGATTTGGAGATAAGCAACAACAACAATTAATTTTTGTTTATCCCAAAATTACACAAGGAATTCCTCGATGAGCATCATCAGGCCCTGTTTCTTGACAACCCCCCCAGCCTTGACTCCCTAAGAAGACAAGAAAAAACTTGGAAGAAATCTTGGGAAAAGCAATTCAGAGAGAGACCCTGCTCCAGGTAGGTTGAATGCGCAACAGATGTCAAAAAATGGGGTAAATATAATACAGAACGCAAGTAATCCACTTCACAGAGCTAGATGGTCAGTCTATCGTTACCACCCCAGAAATACAATACAGTAGTACAATAGTAATAATACAAAGTACAAAGCAAAATGCAAGAATAGATGATATCACATGTGAGGAATCAGATTTATTGAGAGTCCTATAAACCTCCCCCAACAAGCTGCCTCCCCCCTACTGGCCACTCCTCAGGCGAGTCAGTGCTGGGCCAACCAATCTGATGAAAGGACCCTTCTACCTGATGATTCCAGTAATCCTTCATCAGAGACGACTTTTCCATAGGCAGGTAAACAACTTGGCAGTAGAGCAGTGGCACCAAGTAGAGAAACCAAGTAAGTGAGTGTTAGTAATAAATTATAAATATCATATTACTATTGTAATGTGGTATGCACAGCTAATCAGCAGCTCTAGTCTGGGTATGTTAAAGTGACATAGTGAGTATTCAGCAAGGATTGAAAAGATGAGACTGAAAGGGCACCTCTTATATTAGTAGCCAGGTCATTCCAAAGTTTTAGAACCCTGTAAATAAAGGCTTAATCTCCCACTGTTATTTTATTAATGCTTGGAATCATAAGCAGGATGTCATCTTGAGATCTTAATGTGCGCTCAGGTTTGCAAGTAATGATACAAGTAATGATAATGAAGTAAACGGGACATTGGTCATTTAAAGCTTTATACGTTACAGGTAGGGTTTTGAAATCTGCCCTAAACTTAACCGGGAGTCAGTGTAAGGATTTAAGAACTGGTGTTATGTGATCATATTTTCTTCTTCTTATAATAATTCTTGCAGCAGTTTTTTGAATTAACTGAAACCTATATAAAACAAAATGTGAACATCCAGTGAACACAGCAGTAGTCAATTCTGGTAGAAATAAATGCATTAATTAATTTTTCAGTATCAAGCATATTTAGAAAACACTTTAATTTTCCAACATTTTTATGATTGAAAAAATATGTTTTGGAATATTTTGCAATGTACTCTTTAAATGACATACTAGTGTCAAAGATAACTCCTAGATTGGGGGCTGAATCTATAAAATTAATGGTGATTCCAAATGAGTTAAATGATGACAAAATATTGTTGCGATCAGCATCATTCTCTCCAATAATTAACATCTCTGTTTTATCAGGGGCGGCACGGTGGCGCAGTGGGTAGCGCTGCTGCCTCGCAGTTGGGAGACCTGGGGACCTGGGTTCGATTCCCGGGTCCTCCCTGCTTGGAGTTTGCATGTTCTCCCCGTGTCTGCGTGGGTTTTCTCCGGGCGCTCCGGTTTCCTCACACATTCCAAAGACATGTAGGTTAGGTGGATTGGCGATTCTAAATTGGCCCTAGTGTGTGCTTGGTGTGTGGGTGTGTTTGTGTGTGTCCTGCGGTGGGTTGGCACCCTGCCTGGGATTGGTTCCTGCCTTGTGCCCTGTGATGGCTGGGATTGGCTCCAGCAGACCCCTGTGACCCTGTGTTTGGATTCAGCGGGTTGGAAAATGGATGGATGTTTTATCAGTGTTTAAAGACAAGTAGTTCTCATACATCTATTCATTTAATTCACTAACACATCTAATTAAGGACAACATTGGAGAAGCTAAAAGAGAGGTACAATTGGGTGTCATCTGCATAATAACGTAATGTTTTCTAATGATAGATCCTAGTGGAAGCATGTAAAGTGAAAACATTAAGGGTCCCAATACTGAACCTTGCGGGACACCATATCTCACTTCTGTGTATAATGATAGAGTACTGTCAGCACATTCTGTACGCACTGGAATCGATTTGATAAATAAATAAACCAGGCAAGGGTATTCTCTGTAAGTCCAATGTCACTTTATTCAAACAAATAATCTGCCCAACGCAAAAGGGATTTTCATACATATTTGTTGAAGAATGTGCTCACCTACCTATTATTCCAGAAGTTATACTTTCAGACTGTGGACCTCAATTTTTATCTTGCTTTTGAAGATACATTTACTGTATATACTCACAGATAAGTTCTCCCGCAGATAAGTCGGGACTTGATTTTATCATATAATTTCTGGTGTTTTATAATGTCGGTCGTATAAATCAAATGTGGAAAACTCATGCTATTGGTCCAAGACATTATGATATGCTAACGCACACCTGAGAGAGTAGCCATGGAGCACACTGCCTTTTTTTTCTATGCGGGTGTGGCAATGCGCTGTATCAGCGTGTGCTCCTAACCTCTTTCTCTTTCTCTCTATTGTGCCTACGTGACTACACAGTAATATCCAAACTATTCCGAAGCAACGTTTGCACTGATTTGTGTTTTTTGTATCTCTGATAAAACTGATGCGAGATTGGAGGCAAGAAGATGTAAAAGAAAAAATTTAAGTGTCGCATTTTTGAACGGGCATATAAGTCAGGGTTTGATTTTATGATCGATTTTTCAGGTTTCAAGACCCGACTTATATGTGAGCATATATAGTAACTGTGTTTGCAACTTGTCATAAAAATATCTTCTGGTAATAATCCTGAAAGTAACAGACAAAAAACACAAGCAAATCAGGTCCTTAAAAATTACCTTGAGATATATTGTTACTTCAGCTCAATCTGATTAATAAATTCTTTAGTAAATCATGTAACTGTCTGAACACACTATTGTGACTAATGCCACAAGCATGTCCCCTTTTGAATGAGTATAAGCATTTCACCTGAATATTACTGCTGAATACACTTCTATGAGTCATTGGTCCCCAGTGTTACAGAATACCACCATAAGTTTAAAACCAAGTGGTCTTAATCAGGAATAACCTGCAGACATCTGAAGCTTCTGCAAAAATTTCACCAACCACAAAATAAGTTAGTGGTGAATTTTTGACTGGGGTACAAAGTTTGGTTTTCACCATGTAGCTAGTCCACCACCTCCTGTAGAGACTGACAGTGATTTAGAATATAAAACCATATCTATTCTGGATTGAAAATGAAGGAGTGCTCAAGTTCATTATCTTGTTTATAGACTTTGTCACACACATGCAAATAGGAGGAAGCTGTATGGACCAAGTGAGAGTAATTCCACACCAGGCCAGGGGGTGACAGGGTGCGCTAAACCTTCTTCTGTTATCTCTGCAGACCAAACATGGGAAAACCTGTCTGATTCATCCCTGAAGAAGTCACTTCTAGTTCTGGTGCCCAGAAGCACATCATTTCTGGTTCCATGACATCACTTCTGGTCTTGACATTTAAAGCCATCATCTTAACAACAGTTATTCAATTCTTGTTTGGACTCCATCAAAGACACATCTGTGTTCATTTTTAGAACCCATTGCAGCCAAGGATATTATTTTGTGATTTTGTGGTAATTGTGGTCAGCAACACAGGAGCGCCGCGGGGGACATATACATCGGACTTCCAATACAACTCGGAGTCCTGCCATGTGCAAAAGTTCGCTGACGACACTGCTATTGTGGGCTGCATCAGGAGTGGGCAGGAGGAGGAGTATAGGAACCTAATCAAGGACTTTGTTAAATGGTGCGACTCAAACCATCTACACTTGAACACCAGCAAAACCAAGGAGCTGGTGGTGGATTTTAGGAGGCCCAGACCCCTCCTGGACCTCGTGATCATCAGAGGTGACTGTGTGCAGAGGGTACAGGCCTATAAATACCTGGGAGTGCAGCTGGATGATACATTGGACTGGACTGCCAATACTGATTCTCTGTGCAAGAGAGGACAGAGCCGGCTATACTTCCTTAGGAGACTGGCATCCTTCAACATCTGCAATAAGATGCTGCAGATGTTCTATCAGACGGTTGTGGCGAGTGCCCTCTTCTACGCTGTGGTGTGCTGGGGAGGCAGCATTAAGAAGAAGGATGCCTCATGCCTGGGCAAACTGGTGAGGAAAGCAGGCTCTATTGTAGGCACAGAGCTGGACAGTTTGACATCCGTGGCAGAGCGACGGGCACTCTGGAGAATCCAATGCATCCACTAAACAGTGTCATCTCCTATCTATCTATCTATCTATCTATCTATCTATCTATCTATCTATCTATCTATCTATCTATCTATCTATCTATCTATCTATCTATCTATCTATCTATCTATCTATCTATCTATACGGGTGGCTGCCCCAAACCTTTTTAAGTGTGTCGAGTCTGATAATTTCACAGCTTGTAGGTGATATCCTGGTTCCCAGGGTTCACTGGCAGACGAGCTGTTTCATGTAGACAGATGAAAACAACAGTACGTGTTTTTTGCATTACTTGTAAATTCCCCTAAAACAGAAACAAAAAAACTCAAATAACAGAATTAAATTTTAAATAATTAATTATAATTACAAAATCTTAACCTCAAAATAGCAAGAAAACAGTAGAAAAACTACAAACATTTTAAAAGAAATCCTAATTAACAATGTCAAATTCCACATACAGCAGCCAACATTCAAAAAACCTGAATTCCTGCATGAAGTGGTCAGACGCCATATAGCTAAACTAAAAAAGGAGGCAAATGAGAGCCAAACACTTAGTCAATAGCTAATGCCACTACAACAGTGCAGTGTCTGAAAGCACCCATAACAATCCCAAGGTACTAAAGAGAAACTTACCACCTGGGGCCTGTTTCTTAATTAAGGTTTTTGTCCCTCCACTATCAATGTTTCTACTAAACTCTTTAGAACACATAAGACAAACAACACAAACTTAGGGCAAGAAAAACAGCAGACATAATGCTTGCTACCCGTTTCATTTCATGTTTTGTCACTGTTCACATACATGCAGCTTTGCTTTATGCCTGCAGTTTCAGTTTGAGATCTGTGGTGTCACACACATGCACATGGGAGGCAGTTAAAGGGCCTGAACAAGAGAAATTCCATGCCAGACCAGGGGGTGGCAGAGTATGCTCACTCTTTATCTCTGCAGACCAGTTATGGGAAATTCCACCTAGCCTTGATGATGTCACTTCTGGTTTCTGCCTCCCACTGATGATGTCACTTCCAGTCTCAGTCCTGATGATACCACTTCCGGTTCAAGCGCCATTGATGACTTCATTTCCTCTGTTGCCATTTAAAGCTCCCATCTTTTTGCTATCAGGTCAGTTCTGTTTTGGACTCTGATCTGTACACATCAGTACAATTATTATACCTATTATGCAGCCAGGAAATAATATACAAGAGGCTGCCCCAATACTTTCTGTGGCTTTTTTGTTGATTTTTGTGACAGTGGCTATACCTTATAAATCAATGTTCCAGTGGTCTAGACCTGGCTTTCCAAGTTCTGCATTGAAGGACCAGAGTGGCAAACAGATTTTTTGTATTGTATTGTATTGACCCCCTTCTTTTGACACCCACTGCACGCCCAACCTACCTGGAAAGGGGTCTCTCTTTGAACTGCCTTTCCCAAGGTTTCTTCCATTTTTTCCCTACAAGGTTTTTTTGGGAGTTTTTCCTTGTCTTCTTAGAGAGTCAAGGCTGGGGGGCTGTCAAGAGGCAGGGCCTGTTAAAGCCTATTGCGGCACTTCCTGTGTGATTTTGGGCTATACAAAAATAAACTGTATTGTATTGTATTGTATTTTTTCTCCAGCCTAACTGATTAATTAGAAATTTCAATAATAATAATAATTCATTACATTTATATAGCACTTTTCTCAGTACTAAAAGTGCTATTGGAACTTGCTTTCTAATTGTATGGCTTCTTAGTGTTTTCATTCTACCACATCACTGATTTTTTTTTTTTTACAAGAACCAAATGATCTGTCCTTCACTTTTTTCTCTTTGATTTCTTTCCAAATATTTCACCAAAACACAAAGTTCATGACAAGCACACACAGATGTAAATGAGACAGAGTTAGATGGTGAACCGTAAGCTCCTTTGTCATTTGAACCTCATTGATCATGTGTAGTTGGTCGATAAAACTAACTATTTTGGTAGCAATAATTAGTTTCTAATTAAGAAATATTTCAGGAAAAAAACCTGCAATCACAGTGGCCACCCAGGAATGAATCTGGGAATCCTTGGTCTATACCAGTGGCTCTTATGGTTTTCAAACTTTCTTTTTCTTGTGACAAATTCTTCCTTTTGTGTATCATCAAGACCCATAATCGCCACCATCCAGGGGGCATTGTCCCCCTTGGGGAATCAGCAACGTAGGTCATAGCACAGCAGTGGCATTTGCTTATAATACCCATGGCAACCCATCACAAGACACTAACCAAACCACGCACAACCATTTTACATTGATTATAATTGTGTATCACCACTCTGTGCAATGATAAATCAGACAACATAGTATAAGATCCTATGGTCTGGACCCTTGTGATTGCTCAAGTTGCTGTCACTTTTATTTTCCTATGTGCTGCCAACTTATGCTACAGTCATTTTTTATGCCTACAGCTAAAAAAGATTGCCGGAATGGAAGCTAAAGGTTTAAGTGGTCAGAGATAGACATTATAAAAGAAACATGAAGAAAAGGAAAAAGGGTTAGGTTTCTAAGAGACATCCCTGTTAATCTCCAGTTGAAAATGAAAAGTGACAAATGCAAGCAAAGTTGTTGTGAGGTCTTTCATCAATAACTAAATAGTTCCTTCTGAAGGTGAAGCAGGCCCCAAAATGAACACAGATATCTGTGAAGGAGGTGGTTTATATATCCTACATGCTAGTAAAGATAGGGCTTGCAGCCACAAACTGGTGTCTTATGAGACATTCTCCTTCATGCTAAAGGAAATGGAAACCATACAGTGGTTGTGCCTCACTTTTAATCTTCCCCTCTGTGTTTCTCTATACCAATACTCATGATGCACTCTCCAGGGTCACAGGTATAACAACATATAGACTCCTTTGAATGTTCTCTCCTTTCCTACACTTTGATAGGTAAAAAGAGTGCCTGATGGTGCCTGATAAAGATGTCTCAAGAGACTATTATAATGTTCACAAAATAATTCGATCTATGTCAGTGTATGCATAATGTTATAATTTCCATGATTAATCCCCACAGATAGATGGCAAGAGTATCACTCTGTCCCAAGATGGGCATGTTAGGCTCATAAGTGAGTCTACATTGGTCTTGTCTGAGTGTGTCCTGTCTGGCATCCCATAACTTTAAAAACAGGATAAAGAGAGACAGAATATTAATAGACAAATTTTCAATGGTTATTCCTGTTGCCTCACAATTCCAGAGCACCAGGTTCAAATTCGTGACCTGGTTTATTGCCTATTTCAACACTGGATTTCCTGCCACACATTAGATGGAATAAAGTACCAGGTAATATGGTAAAGAGAAGGTCTTTAGGGAGCTACAAAACTCAGCTTGATACTAATTTGGAGAAATTAGATTGATGGGATTGGAAAACATTGTTGGGCTGAAAGCCTGTTCTCGTTAGGTAATGGCAACTCTAAAATGAATTAATGTTTTGTGTGTGTGTGTGAGAGAGTGTGCCCTTCAAAGGACTGAAGCCAAGAACTCAGCCAATCTGTTCAGAGAGGCTTCAGTTCTGCTCTGACCCTGGCTTCAATTAAAACAGCTCAGGAATGATTCATGTTTTTAAATGGATGACTGATGGTTTGTCTGGTCAACTTTTTTTTTTGAAAGAGCATTAAAATGGAGTGTATTTGAACTCACACAAGTACTTGGACAATCCATCTATTTATCTATCCTTTAACTAACCCTGCTTATACTATTAATGCATCACAAGGTCTATCGGCATTGTAAATAAGACAGGAGTGGTCACATTCAATGAAAACCAAAACAAATATTAGAATGTGCAAACTCTACATAGTTTTACATTATGGGAAGTTAGTATTACAGAAGATCTCTCTTGGTCTACTAATAACTACTGTAATACTGGAGCACCACAGGGAACTGTCCTGTCTTCCTTCATGTTCCTTCCTTCCTTCATGCACCACAGACTTCCAGCACAATACCGGAGCTTTCCATCTGCAGATATTTTCAGATGACTCCTACATTATAGGTTGCATTAATAATGGAGAGGACTCAGAGTACAGGAAGGTTGTGGAGGACTTTCTCTTGTAGTGCAGAGTGAACCACCTATGACCCAACATCAGCAAGACAAAGGAGCTGGTGGTGGACTTCCAGGATTTCAAATTTCCTCTGAGACCAGTCACTATTCAGGGGAAGACCACGGAAGTGGTTCAGAGCTACAAGTACCTGGGGCATCGCATAAACAACAAACTGGACAGGTCTGACAACAAAGTGGCTCTGTACAAGGAGGGCCAAAGCAGACTGTACTTCCTAAGGAGACTCAGGTCTTTTGATGTATACAACACACTGCTGGAAATGGTCTATAACTCCATAGTAGCCAGTGTGTCATTCTACACTGCAGTCTCTTGGGGAAGCAACTTGAGACTCAAAAATATGCACAATGCCTGAACAAACTTATCGGAAAGCCTGATCCATCACAGGAGGGAACCCTGAACACATTGGAATCTTGTTGTGGAAAAAAGGATACTGGCAAAATTAAATGCCATCATAAAAAATCCCCTCCAGGAAGTGCTTGCTTGGTGTACTTTTAGCCACAGGCTCATTCCACCATGGTGTGCTAAGAAACACCTCTGGGAATCTTTTCTGCCTGTTGCTATCAGGCAGCTCAATGCTTCTCCCGATGTACTCTTTAAATTCATTTTGAAATTTCGGCACAATATACATTTATTTATTTGTTGATCAATTGGCTAATTATTTGTCCTGTGAGACTGTATTCTTATTTTTTTATGTTGTGATACCATGTCCATCAGAATTCCCCCTTGGGATTAATAAAGGTTATCTAATCAAATTTTATCTAATCTAATCTAACACCTCTATTATGATAGGAAAAGCACAGGAATGACTTTACTATTTGAGACGGCTGAGGATAGTAAACCTGCCCCAGAAGCTGCTGGTCAACTTCTACAGGTGTACTATAATATAGAAAGCTTATTAACGTACTGTATCAGAGCTTGATATTTCAGTTGCACCAAGGTTGAACAGGATTATTAAAACAGCACAGAAGATCATAGTAACACAGCTTCCAGCAATTGAAGACATTTATAAATCACGTTGCTTGGAGAGGGTATTTAATATTATTAGAGATCCTTTTCCCCCTAGTAACCGTCTGTGTGATCTTCTGCCATCTAATAGGCATTACAGAACATTTCATGCCTGCACAAGCAAGGACAGAAAGTTTCTATCCAAAGGCCATCCTTCAATTGAATTCTAAATCTAAGTCAGTCATAATATAAATAATTGTGCAATAATGAATTTCAATTTATTTAAGTAACATAAAGTTTAAATGTTTTAAGTGCAATAACAATAAATATGTAATATATGTGGAATATTTGAGTAGAAATTATACAATGTAGAAGTATTTATTGTAATTTATGTTATATTCCATTATTGTATATTTTCATATTTTCCTATATTATATACTGTATATATATTGTGAAATAATGAGTCTCAACACACTAAAGAAGGTTTGGGGCAGCCACCCGTATATTGTTCCTAGCTGCAAAAGGATTTTAAGTTCACAACTGATGTTGTTTGTTTGAGTTCTCAACATGAACTGAACTTGGTTTGGCAATATGGAGAATTTATAGTCTGTAACCCAGAAGTGACTTCAGTCTGGGATCTGGAACCGGAAGTGACGTCAGTCTGGGCCCCGGAACCGGAAGTGATGTCAGTCTGGGAGCCAGAACCGGGAGTGACGTCAACTCAGGCAGGTTTTCCTGTATTTGATCTGCAGAATTAACAGAAACAAGTTTAGAGCACCCTGCCACCCCCTGGCCTGGCGGGTAATCACCTCCACTTGGTCCATTCAGCTCGCTCCTAGTCGCACGTGTGTGACACGGCCCCCCCCTCAGCCCAGACCCATCGGGTCGGGCGTACCTGTTCGTGAGGTCGTGGCACCGAGAAAGGGCATCCGCATTGGCCAGCAACAGAACTCAACGATAAATGACCGAAAACTTATAAGGCTGCAGGTCCAAAAACCACCTCGTGACTCGTGGATTCGAATCCCTATGTAACGCCATCCACTGTAATGGTGCATGGTCAGTCACCAGGGTGAAGTCCCGACCCAGGAGGTAGTACCTCAGCTGCATAATCACTCATTTAATCGCCAAAGCCTCCCGCTCCACTGCCGCATACCTGGTCTCTCGGTCCAACAGTTTCCGGCTCAGGTACATAACAGGGTGTTCCACTCCATCGATGCTTTGGCTCAGCACGGCACCAAGACCTGTTTCCGAAGCGTCCGTCTGGAGAATGAAAGGCAAAGTAAAATCAGGAGCTTTCAAAATAGGAGCTGACATAAGGGCCTGCTTAAGGTCACTAAATGCAGTGTCAGTTTCATCATCCCAAACCACGTGATTAGGTTTCCCCTTCCTTGTCAGGTTTGTCAAGGGTGTTGCTCTCTCTGAAAACCGGGGTACAAACCGGCGATAGTACCCCGCTAAACCAAGAAATGCTTGTACCTGCCGCTTGGTTATCGGACGGGGCCAATTCACTATGCCATCTATTTTGGAGCATTGTGATTTGACCATACCCCGGCCCACTAGGTAACCTTAATATTTGGCTTCGACCAACCCAAAATAGCATTTTTTAGGATTAATACGAAGTCCGGTATTCGCTAGTGTCCGTAATACAGCCTCAACCTGCAGTAGGTGTTCCTTCCATGTGCTGGAATAGATGACAATGTCATCCAGGTAGGCAGCACTGTACAAATTATGGGGTCGGAGCACTTTGTCCACCAGACGTTGGAAGGTAGCGGGTGCCCCATGTAATCCGAATGGAAGTACACGATACTGCCAATGTCCGCTCGGAGTGCTAAACGCAGTCTTTTACTTTGCGGAATCTGTTAAGGGAACCTGCCAGTACCCCTTGGTCATATCAAGAGTAGTCAAAAATTTGGCATGTCCTAGCCGCTCGAGGTCGTCTATCTCGCGGCATTGGATAGGCATCGAATTGGGACACTTGGTTAAGCCAACGGAAGTCATTGCAAAACCTCCAACTTCCATCTGGTTTTTTAATCAATACGATGGGACTGGACCAGGGACTAAAACTTTCCTCTATCACACCTAGGTCCAGCATTCGTTTGATCTCCAGCTCCACTTCTGCCTTTTTTGCTTCGGGAATCCTATATGGGTGTTCTCTGACTATGACCCCTGGTTTAGTCACTATGTCATGCGCAACCAGGGAGGTTCGTCCAGGATTTTCGTTCACTACCTCTGGGACAGACAGGATAACTGTTTTGAGCTCCCATCGTTGTTGGCGAGTCAAATTATCACCAAAGTTAAGGTGTAATTTATGAGTGAAGAGGGAGCAGGGCTGTCTGGAGGAGGGATCGGGATCCCTTTCCTTCCACGGTTTCAGCAAGTTGACATGATAAATCCGCTCTTTAGGTTGACGATTAGGTTGGATAACTAAATAATCGACCAAACCCTTCCTCTCCTTAACTTCATATGGGCCTTGCCAATGAGCCAGTAATTTTAATGCGAGGTAGGGACTAATACCATGACTCGATCCCCCGGTCAGAACTCCTGAAGAGATGTGCCATGGTTATAACACCGAGCCTGGGCTGCTTGCATTTTGTCCATGTGAGAATGTAAGATAGGTCTAATTTTTGCAAATCTATCACGTAATTGCGCGGTATATTCAAGTATATTTACAGAGGGAAGGAGCTTTCTCTTCCCAGCCTTCTTTTAATATATCCAGTAAACCCCGGGGTTGTCGTCCATACAATAATTCAAAGGGTGAGAACCCCATGAAGGCTTGGGGGACTTCCCGATATGCAAAAAGGATAAGGGGGAGGAGCTGATCCCAGTTCCCCCCGTCCTTATTGACTACCTTGTGTAACATCTGCTTGAGAGTTTGGTTAAACCTCTCAACTAGACCATCTGTTTGAGGATGATATACAGAGGTCTTTAAGTGTTTTATTTTCAGTAACTTAGCAGTTTCCCTGAACGTTTCCGAGGTAAATAGAGTCCCTTGATCCATCAGAATTTCTTTAGGGATTCCGACTCACGCAAATACTCCGACCAACTCCCGTGTGATATTTTTGGAAGTGGCTGAGCGTAATGGAACAGCTTCAGAATATCGGGTGGCATAATCCACCAGGACCATTATATATTTATGTCCTCTGGCTGAAGGCTCTAGGGGTCCCACTAGATCAACCCCGATACGTTCAAAAGGGACATCAATTAGGGGTAAAGGGATTAAAGGAGCACGGTCCCTTCTAGGAATCTGCCGTAATTGACATTCTGGACAGGAAATGCAAAAGCGGCGGACCTCCTCATTAATCCCAGGCCAAAAAAATCGGAGCTTGATTCACTCTAAAGTTTTCTCGGGACCCAGATGGGCTCCCAGGATGTGGGTATGAGCTAGTTCACAGACTTGTCGCCAGTAAGTCCATGGAACTAAGAGCAGTGACCTCACCCCTCCTTCATGATCTGCCACCCGATATAAAAGGTCATTATTTAATACAAAGTGGGGACCTTGTGGCATGGGATGTGTGGTGCACTGGCCATCTACTAAGACCACTGCATTTTTTGCAAATTTAAGGGGGTCATCATTCCATTGCTCCCTTTTAAATGAAGCCGGTGTCTGCCTAAACTGAAACTGCAGACGACTGAGGGGATCAGATTCGACCTCAAGGGGCGTGGTTTCCCCGACCGAGCCGGCGCAGCGCTTGGTGATGACGTTTCGCTCTGCGATGGCCTGGCTGTTTCCACATCATTCTCTAAGGTCGCATTCTGTTCCCCTAGCGGCTGTGTACACGGCTTGGAGGTAGCTGAGGACGCAGAAGGGGCGTCCATAACAAGACCGAGTGCTTTAGTAGGGATAGCGAGTGTTATGCCACAGTTTATATCTGACCAATCTCTACCCAGTATCAAGGGGAATGGAGGATTGTCGTGCACCGCTACCGTCATTTTCTTTATAACGCCATTTTGGCAGATGTAACAGCAGGCGGACTCGTATGACCAGACGTCCCCATTAATACAGGTTAGACAGGTCTTTATTTTTAATCTTTGTCGCAGCAACACATAAATGGCGAGCAACAATGGTAATGTTACTGCCAGAGTCAAATAAAGAAGGTACTTTAAATCCATTGACTAGTGCTTCTCCTGTATGAGAAAAGGCCAGAGGATTAGTAGGAGCACCCTGCCCCCTGCTCTGTGTTTCTCCGCAGACCCTCGTGTCACCTCACGAAGCCTTCCACCGTGTGTCAGAGTTTTCCAAAGCATGCTCTGCAACGTAAGAGTAAGACCCTAAGTTAGTGGCACAGCTCTCTCTGGGTTCACAGGGATTCCGTTCTGGATCTCCCAAGTAGGTTTCCTCCCGCAAGGTATTAATGATCCCCACAAGGGTGACCATGTTGTTATATGACTGTCCCCAGGTCAGCTGGGCAAGCTTAGCAGGCAGCCCCTTTATTATTATGGCACAAGCCACCTTTTCCACAATTAGTTGGGCATTTTTATTATATGGCCGTAGCCAACACCCGACTTTCTGCCATAGAGTTATGGCCTGTTCTCGGAGGGATTCGTCTGGGTTGTATTCCCAGGTCATTATTTCCTTCACCTGCCGACCCAGTGCACCCCCACCTTTCTCAAAGAATTTTTTCTTTGTGGGGATCTTTGGGTTGGTCCCCGTCCTCGAGAGCCCATAATAGGTCCCCACTGTGTTCCTTTCAGAACCTGGCCCTCGTCTGTAGGTCTTCTGCCTACACTCCCACAGTGAACTGAGTTCATAGATTTCTGGTAGTGTTCCTAAGCCCATGCAGTGATTTCCATGACAGAATCAGGTCGGTTTTTAATGTAGTGCCGCTTCAGCGCCTGAAGATAACGGGCATCCAATATTGTTTTACGGCATTCTCTCTTGTGCATAGAGATTTCTCCAGATTCTCTGAATCTTTTGATGATATTATGTACTGTAGATGATGAGATCTATTCGAAGTCTACACAATTTTACATTGAGGAACACTATTCTGAAATTGTTCCACAATTTGTAGATGCCGTTTTTTTGCAGATTGGTGAACCTCTGCCCTTCTTTACTTCTGATAGACTCTACCCCTCTAAGATGCTCTTTTTATACCCAATCATTCTACTGACCTGTTGCCAATTAACCTAATTAGTTGCAAAATGTTCCTCCACCTGTTTCTATTTAGTACTACTTACTTTACCAGCCTTTTGTTGCCCCCCTCCATCTTTTTTGAGACATGTTCAAGGTTTTGAGGTTGGTGTGTATATACCTTCAACTTGAGATAGCCCCACAAGAAGAAATTGCATGAAGCAAGATCAGACGAACATGAAGGCCACCCAGCATCACCATGCAAGGAGATTACCTTCCCCAGAAAAATCTCCCGCAAAGCTTGCATGGATCTCTGCACTATATGAGATGTTATTCCATTCTGTTGAAACCAGGCATCTACCACATCCATTTTTTCCAGTTGGGGCTACAAAACGTTCTCTAGCATTTCAATGTAACATTCTGAGGTGACAGTGACCATTTCTCCCCCCTCCTCAAAACAGTAGGGGCCTACAATGCCAAATCCTGCAATGGTGCACCAAACTGTAACATGCTTACTATGCAGGGGCCTCTGATGAAGTTCTTGAGGGTTGGTTTCAGCCCAATAGCGAAAGTTTTACTTATTTACAGAACCATTCAAATGGAAGTGTGCCTCATCGCTGCACATGACGATGGTATCTAGATGAACGGTTTGCAGAATTTTCGCGCACAGCTCTCTACGACTCTCTTAGTCTCTCTCAGTGAGTTCCTGCACTACCATCATTTTCTATGGATGGAAATTAAGGTCTTCATGCAAAATCCTCCTCAAAGACGTGTTGGAAATGCCTAAGGCAGAAGCATGTTTGTGTGCTGAACGTCTAGGAGACTGCTTGGATGTTTTCAGGCATTCGTACAGTCCAGAGGATGGCCTGGAGATTTTCTCTTCATTGTTGTACCCGTCTGTCTAAATTTAACCACCCACTGAAGAACTGTTTTCTGATTTGGGACATCACCATTAGGAGGAATGCTGAAGTGCGTTTGGAAGGTGCGTTGCATAGTGACGATGAATTTGTTATTTTTGAAGAATGCTTTGACAGTGAAAACATGGTGCGCACTGGACCAAGGCATGTTGCCGAATGAAAACTGCAAGGGATCACCAATCAAAGGACCCCCACCCAACCCACTCAGCTGCCTCAGCCTCGTGCAATGACCTTGAGAAATGTGGTACTTCATTTTGGCTCACCCTATATATATATATATACATATATATATTGTAACAAGGCACTATATAGGCGCCCGACCCGACACAGATGGACACAAAGGCACGTATAAACCACAAAGACTTTTTATTTTTCTTCACCCGTGGGCACATGTCTTCCCCATGACCCACAGGCAATACACAGTCCCCAAAACACTTCTACAACACAACACTCTTTTTCTTTACCACCACTCCTCCTCAGGCTTAGTCCTCCTCCTCCCGACTCTCGCTCTCGAGTTGTGGTGGCTGGCCCTTTTTATAACCCACCCGGAAGCGTTCCAGGTGCTTGACCACCTGGTCCTAATTGCACTTCCGGGTGGGGCAGCAGATTTGTCCAGCCGGGCTGTTGGAAGGAGACAGCCCCCCCTAACGGCCACCCGGGCCCCAACCAAGCTGTGGAGGACTCCATCTCCCATGGAGCCCTGCGGGAGGTGGGGAATCAGCGTCGGCCAGGGAGGCTGCCACCAAGCGCCCCGGGGGAGGTATTGAGGTGTCCATGGCTGCTCCCCCGGAACATACACAGTAGGGGCATCCTGGCCGGGCATGGGACCCCGCCGTTCGTTACAATATATAAATATATATATAAAAAAGGAAGATTTACAATAACAGACCATAACATACAACAGACTAATTTCTACTCAAATATTGCACACACATTCCATATTTATTGTTATATATGTGTATGCATGTTTGTGTGTGTGTGTGTGTGTGTGTTAATTTGACATGAAATTGAGTTGTCACTGATGTCATTTTGTTGTGAAAAAGCTCAATGACAATGAACTCTAAACACTGATTTGAATCTCTGGCAGTGCCTCTGCTGAGCAGCTGTTCTAACAACTGTGCCACATTTTCACCTGAGCTGAAATTATATAAAAATAAATATTAAAATTCTGTTAAAAAATGCAATTATAAATTAATTTGGCAATTTGTATATTTTTACAGGAATAAGAGGTACAAAATTTGTGAAAGCTGAGCATACAAGTCAACAACAAAGGTTTACTGATTATAAAAAGGAAGACTAACTTTAAGAACTGATTCACAGTAAAAATAGGTCTTCGTGAGCAAACTAATGAAAGAATCAATCTATACTTTTAATCTTCAACAATTGTGACTCACATCATGACACACTGGAAGATTTTTTTTCTCTAAATCAGATACTTAACCAGCAGCCACACTATTTTTTCCTGGCAAATGCAAGAAGATTTTTTTATACACATAACATTCTCCAATCCACTTAATCTAATTCATACACTCTGAACAAAACTGCAAACCAAATTATTGCTGACTATAATAGTACTAAGAAAAAACATCAGATACAGCATGAAAGACAGCAAAGACACATAGGCCCAAACTGAACAAATATAATAATTAAGATGTCTGGTTGACCTAAATGTTCAAATAAATAATGCAGCTGTTTGGCTGCATTTGAAAACAGCTCAGTTGCTCCCTCCGCTCTTCAGGAAATGCACACTTTGTTTTATGCTGTAATAATGAAACAAATTGTGCAGAAGGTGGATACGAATGTCACACTTTCTTTTCATTCTGCTCCATTACACAGCACTGCAACAAGAATGTCATAGGTGCCACAAAATGATAACTCTTTGCTGATTTTTTTTTGTTGATCATTTACGTAGATTAAATAGTGCATTCTTCAGATTCATAGTATCTATCATTATGCATTACTTTCAGCCTAAATGCATTGTAAATATTCCACATTCCCGTTAAAACAAGTGAAGACTTGTAAAATGGTAATGAAACAAAAGAGCATACACTTAAGGCTGCTCTCTGCCCAAAGACCAGGGAAGCAAAAAATAAACAAAAGCCAGAAAGATAAAAAAAGAAGAAATCAAAATACAAACAACATTCCTGAACCAGTCTTTAATCCTAACCCAGTTGGGATGGTTTACACATTTGCCCACACGTCAAGTATTGCAAAAGTTCTTCCTTCCTTACCTTCACTCTGTGTCTCTAACTTATGTATCAGCCTTCATCTCATACTAAAGACTCAATCTGCCTTCTGCCATACAAAGACTTTACATTTGTTTTCTGATTTAAAGAAACTCTACAGGGACACCACATTAAAACTTCTATTAGCACTGTTTGGTGTCCATGCATTCCTAAATCTTCTCTCTACTCTATTCTATTAAAGGGTAATAGAATAGAAGTATTATGCATGCTGCTCCCTGGTGGTTGAGCTGGAGAATAATGGTTTCTGTCCAGTCCTGCTTAATTTCACCCTTACGTGGGCAATCTGACCCCATGGTCTCTAGCTTGGGACACTGTATGACTGTCAGTCAGGAGCTCTCATAACCTTTTGCCAGTCCTCACTTGCCTCATTCTGAATTTTGATAGGCAGTCAGGCAAATTCCACGTTGCCTTCTTTCCAGGACCCTGGTGGGGGAGGTCGGGCATTACGTTACTGTTCTCAAACTGGAGTGTCTGAGTTGTTGTTGCTGATAAGAAAGGAGAGAAAACCATAGACAAGATAATATATTATTTGTTCTGGCATTGCCTTTAATTACTCTGCATTTTGACCCTTGCCAAAATGTTAGTTTCTCTATTGTGGTCACCTTGAGCATCATCTATGGCAGAGTTTCTTAAACAATGGGTCACAATCCAAACTGAGTCATAGACATGTTTATGATAGGTCACCAAATGGTTGTGTAGTAAATTTAACTCAATCCGTCCAGCATGGATTTTATTCTACAATTTACTGTGTTAAAATGCAATGTGAGATGCAACCACATCAAACAGAGCTTCCATTTCTATGACACATTTTGCGGAAAATACTTAGTTAAGAGCCATCATTATATATGAACTCAAAACAAGGATATCCTTTATTTATACCAACAGATGGAGCCCCCACATAACATGTTCAATGCATCATGGCAGACTGAAGAAATCTAGCAGCAAGCTTCCTGCTAGGAAGGTTCATTTAAATATAATGACTGTGAAGCATTTCAAACACACCAATTAGTATACAGATAAATGTCATAATCCAGAAACAGACTTCTTCCAATTATGTAAAATCTCATACTAGTTAAACATTTTAAGATTCGTGGTTGGATACTTAGTTACAAGAATTAAGACTCTTTATATATAAACTATTAACAGGAAACAAAATACAGGTGGAATCCTGTTGCAACAATAAGCATTGGAACCATAAAAACATTTTGTTATAATGGAAATTTCATTGTAACAAATAAGGGGGAAATGCATAAACTATTGTTACCAGGGTCGCCAGTGATATGCCATGTCTAACAGCAGCAACACAAGGGCAGCTCTGTAGCTGCTCTGCAGTATCTGATAAACAGTAAACCATGGGCAACCAAATTAATTGGTTGTCCTCTGCAGGATAAGGCTTACTGTGTAAAATGCCTGTCGCACAATGTTTAGAACATTTAATACCGGTCTTCGACCTGCTCTTCCTCACACTCCCCTGATCTGTCTTCTTCAGACCGCGTCTACCCCAGTGATTACGAGCCACTGGTGTTCTTCTAATCAGAAAATGGGAGCTAAAGTAGGACACTTGGCCATGTCATAGCTTTTATGTTGTGTACCTGAGTGCTGAAGTGAAAGTTCCTATTTTGAATGAAGTCTTGAGACTGTACCTACTGAATCTATACAGTAATAAAGAAAACTTTTTGAACCACTATTAACCTCGAATAGTATATTATCCGCACATGACACAGCTACTCTCATGGATGCTAGGTGGAGTATTGACTCAGAATTCAGCTATGAATATGATGTCACACCAACAATCTTGCCATAGCCTTCTGAAGACCAGAAATTTCGCAAGAGACTGTCTCTTTCTTTGAGACAGCCTGTTGCAGGGTTCCTGAGACTCTGGGCAGAAGGTGCAGGTGCTTCATTAAGTATTTTCTGCATCACATTATTATTTTCAGTGGCCGAAAAAACGTTTGTAACACTGAAATTTACATTTCATTAAAACAAAATTAATTTAAAATGATGTTGTTTGAAAGTTTGTTCGAGCTAACAAAAGCTATTCATAATTTCAAAAATGTTGTCACTTCCGATTTTACTCTAATGGGAATTGACCTATATAAAGTTAGATGTAATATGATCTCATTTTCTAATTTAAAAGTACTGGCACAAATGAAGTCAGGATGTCCTAGTTAGGGCTCGTTTATACTTCACGCTCAGAACGTGTACGCGCACGCGTCATGGCTGCCACGTGTTCCCAGCTCACTCTGAGCTGGTCCTCAGAAATTAATGCAACATTTGCACCAGTTACTGTACCAGCAAAAAGTCAGGGGGCGCAGTGTGATCTACATGTGACAGAAAGCCTCTATGCGGATCCTACGGGATCGATGTGCACGCTTTGATGTTTGATGAATGGTTCGATGTGGTGAAGCAAAATGCTGACATACTTGTACAGATGCATTTGTGGTGCTTTTATATTCAAACGTTGCATATTCCCAATCGTAATGACACAATACATTTTAAAACTCTCCCATACTATCTTTTGTGCCGTCTTTTTTTTCTGGGGCTTCCTCCTGACCCGACAGCAGCAGCAAACAGCAATAGATCACCACACAGAACACATTAAATGTATGATATTCCAACTTTCTGCACATTTAGAATCCTTAGATTTATACTTGATATCACTTTCATGATGAAATGCATTAAAGTACTGTATGTATATTACATTTTACAGATAAATTGTTAATTTCATTTAAATAATGAATACTGTTAATAATTACACACATGGAGGTGACATGGTGGTGGAGGGGTAGCGCTGCTGTCTCGTACGGAGTCACGTCGCTGGTATTCCCCACCTGGAATTTACATGTTTTCCTGCTGGGATTGCACAGTGTGCTCCGGTTTCCTTCCAAAGAAATACAGATTTGATTTTGACGCTAAAATGACACCAGTGTGTGTGTGTGCTTGTATTCACCTTGCAATGAGCTGATGCCCCGTCCAGGGATTGTTTCTGCCTCGTGCCCAATGCTTGCTGGAATGGACACATCCCTGGATTGATGCATTTAATCATTAAACATCCTTTTCAGAGATACTGCGGTAAGTTGTCATCGGAATTTAATGGATGTTCCAGGCAATTCACAACACGGCGAAGCCGAACTTGTTCTCACCGAGATAATATCTCGCACTGCCACCTGGTGGATTCTTTCAGATTTACGTAAATTATGCGCGAAAGTATAAACAGTACAACACTTGCGTAGCAAGAGCGTCCGCTGGAGCATGCGTTGTGTGAAGTATAAACCTGGCCTTAGAGAAGTGGGCAGTTTCAAGAACATTGTAATAAATATTCCCCATGACAACACAACCCCTCTCACAATCTGTGAAAAAATCAAATTGAGATGACTGACAAGGGGGGAGAAAGGAGGGAATGACAGAGAAGCTTGTGAGGCAAGTCAATAGGGTAGAGGTACAGTATATATAGCAGTGGCAGTGTTGTATGCTAAATGAAGTTTCAGTGACCATGGACAACTGGTTAGCACCTTATAATATATATGCCATCATCTTATATATAAACATCTACGTGTGGAAGTGTGTGTGTCTGTCCAGCCCGGAAGTGAGAGGTGGAGTCGGGGTAAGGGCTCCATCTCCGTGGAAACAGAAAACTCGCTTAGCCGCTAATAACACATTCGGGGCCAGTACATCAGCAAATCAAAACCCAAGAAGAAAGACAAAGTCACTTACCCGTTAACATCGGCAAAATGGTATCCCTTTTACTCTTCCTCCTGCCACTAATGTACAAATGATGCGAGCACGTCGGCAAGAGTAGAGAGATGCCCAGAGTAGTTCCTTTCAATTACCTGACATCTCTACATTTCAATTTTTTTTTCTGATGATTTCAATAGTTTCTAGGACCCTAGGCTTTTTACAGCACAGGCTTACACAGCTAGTAGTGTATATTGAATCTAAATCAGTCACTGACATATGAAAAAAAATTGTACTAATGCTCTGCCGAGGAAGAATTTTTTTAAACTGGTTTGATAAATTTCAACCTACTGGTGAAAATATGTAAGAAAACCAGAAAATATCAGAGGGTTAAGACAGCCTATAGAGACGTCTGCATTCATCACACTGTCAGTCAGTAGCATTAAACATTTTATACTGGCTGTTTACCAAATTATTTAGCCTGAGTTTTCCTGTCACCCATACAAAAAGCTTCCGTGGCATATTGGTAAGATTTGATGTCTCAGAGAGCAGCAGGCTTACTGTCTCTCAGAGTCCTGAGTTCAATTCCCCATTGAGGAGAAAGGGTTCTTTGGGGTGGAGTGGTGGCTCTGAGGCTAAGGATCTGTGCTGGTGTTCTGAAGGTTGCTGGTTCGAATCCCCGTCACTGCCAAAAGAGATCCTACTCTGCTGGGCCCTTGAACAAGGCCCTTAACCTGTAATTGCTCCAGGGGTGCTGTACAATGGCTGACCCTGCACTCTGACCCCAAGGGGTATGTGACAACTAACAAATTCCTCATACAAGAAATTGTATAAGGTGAAATAAAGAAAAAAATAATACACTACATGACTCAAGCTTTTGTACTCTTTTAATTGAATTGTTAAATGAAAACCAGGATATGCTAAACAATTTGCAAGCTGATTTTGAAGAAGGTATTGTAAATGGTGGAGCTCACTTGAAAATGTAATTTTAAAAACATAACATTATTGAAGACAACGTAAATGATGCATTGTTAATTATTTTTTTACTGTTTTATTCTAATCCAATGCCATGAGTCAGGTGACTAAGTTTCATACAGGCCTTTCCAAAAAAATTATATTCTTGTGATTTACCAGTTATAAAGAATTCATTCCTTTCAGCTTTACTGAAGCTTGCACTGACCATTTACACTGGTATTAATATACTCTGAACTCTCTTCTATCTTGAATGATATTTATTGTTTTATTAACAATATGTTTGCTTTCCAGTTTTCTTTTTTAGTAATATGCACATGAGGAATATGCTTAAACAAAAACAAAAATGTTTACTGTTTTTTTAATATTGGCCATTGTTATTTGCCTTTGTACAGTTAAGCTCTGCTGTCATTATGATAATAATTCTCTTCTTTGATCCCAGTACGGTATCAATTTTTTTGTTTGGGTCCACATATTAAAACATTTAAGAAACCCTGATCTAGAGAATTAGTTCTTACACTGAATAGGATTTTTTCTCTCTCTCTGTGTTGAATTCATATGTAATTTAAAATCCTACGCAGTTTCATGTTTTTTTTTTTTTTTTACCATGTTCCAGTTCTCTCTTTCTCTTCTGGACTAATCTCCTAATTTGTTGCCATCCCAGGTAACTCACTGCAGCACTCTCTTGTGGTTTCTTGTTGCTCCAGCATATCGAGTTGCTCTCACTCCCTTTATTAGAATTTATCTTTTCTTGTCTGTTCTGTTTTCTCTGTCCTGTACTGTATCATTTGTCATGCATGTGCACTTGGTAGGCAGCTCTAGGGCTCTGGTGATGGTAGTTACCCAAAAAGCCAGGGGTTGACGCTGTGTGCTAATGCCGCTTCTCTTCCTCCCCCTGCAGAACAGAAGATTGATGGCCTTTCGACTTCTGATGTTACTTCCTTTGACCACACATCTTTACGGTGCCTTTGTCCAGGCAGGCTTTTTGCTCATTATGCACCCCTTCACAAATGGTAAGATTACTATACTTCAGAAGGAAACTCAAAGTATTAGTAAGACCAGCAGACTAACAATTATTAGCCATAAATTAAAATTTCATACAGTGTGTCCCACAAGAACATTAGCCCTGCCACAGCTAAGTGATGCATGCTTGAGCCACACTTATTCCTGCATTTGTGAAAAGAAGAAACACTTCCACTTATTTGTCTTTCTACGTATACTTAGTAGAGTAGGAAACAGCTGCCTTCATTGATCTCATAAATAAATGGAGCTGTCCTTAAGGCGGTAAAAGCACTTATTCTGTAGTGCAAGGAGATCAAACTTAAGACCAGGAGAGCCTTTGGAAATTTTAAAACAGAGAATAAATGAAAGGCCCTACCAACAAGGGTTCATCCAGCTAATTTTAAATAGTAATAAATTGCTGGAGAAATGCAGGATATTCACTTCAGCAGCATGATTGGGAAGTTTGTCTGTGCCTCCCATCTCCCTTGGAGTAAATCAAATTCTTTGCATCTTATGTGCTTAAAGCTGTTCTTCTAGTGAAAGCCACTCTGTAACAGAAATAAATCTCTTGGATTCATTTTGTCAGTGTTATTGAAGATTTGAAATACCAGAATTAGGACCCTGCAGAGACTTCACAACATAAAACTAAAGAGATCAACTTTTAGAAAAGTCATTTAAGTCCATGCTACACCTTTTATGTTATAAGGTGACCAAAGCAGGGTTAAATACTCTATATGCGGTCTCATTGGTCCATTGCACAGTGTATGTTTCCTGCAGCTCCTATCTGGTCAGCTCACTGCATATCTGAAAGTGTCTTATGTCTAGCTGAATTATCTAAAATGCACAGACATATGTCAAGTGGGAGCGACCAGAGAGGTACAGGGAATGATAAAAAAAAAAAAAAAATCTCCTAAGAAAAAGAAGCAGTCTTGTTGCCCAAAAGAAATTTATTGGTCTTGACTATCACCTCTCAATGACCATTTCTGCTGGGCCAGCCATGACTGTAATCCTCTCTTTCTCTCCATCTTGTCTTTTTTTTTGCAAAAAGCTTTATATACATTTGGCCTTTAATCAACATATTGTTAGAGTAAATGTTGTATAATGTTTGGGTGGCTGTACACAATAGAAAAAGGACAGGAAATCGGAAAAAGGATGATTATTATATGCTTTTTTTATCTTAATTTCTATGTAGTACTGTTATTCAATTGGCCTTGATTCATTTTTCTGAACATCTAACAGTTCTATTTTATATCCTCATCTCTTTTAACAATTATCATGAACAAATGCGCCTGGTGTCACCATTCATGTTGTCATTTACAGAAGAAAACATATATCACAATCTGGCACAGATTGAAGGGAAGTGGTGTTCTGCAAATAAAGCCTCCCATGCTGCAATGTTTCTGTTATCGCAAAACAAAAGAACAATGTAAAAATTAGCAAAAATGAAAATGTCATACAGTCCAGGTATCCCAGGATTTTTCTTTTAACAAAGCTAAAGTCTTGCTAAGATATAAATAGTTGACTCACTCACACTGGCATATTTATACTGAAAACGCTAGGAGTCACTGTTGCCCCTTTAACCCCAACAGACAGACGCTCAGGACACAAGGTAAAAGCAACAAGAAGTATTTTAATGTTTCTTCTTGAAAAACAGTGCCTTCAAACCACCCCAGCCTCAATAAACAGGCAAGTGAATATACAATAATAATAATAATAATAATAATAATAAACACAATCTCTCCTCCACATCTCCCAGCAAGCTCTGTCCTACTACTCCCAACTCCGGCTCACTTGCTGGGTTCCCATCAGTCCTTTAAATAATCCTTGACCCAGAAGTGCTTCTGTTCTTCCTCCCACATGACTTGCCAGCTCTTCCGGGTCAGATGGAGAATCCCAATTCGTTAAACAGCCCAGAAGTACTTTGGGGCTTCTGTCCTCATGACGTCCTAGTACTTCTGGGCTGTAACGGAAGAATGACTCCCCAGGTCCTTTTACAGCTCCCCCTGGTGGCACCCACGGCACCAAAGAGAGCTGAGAAACCAGACTCCAAGTCCCAGGATGCCCTTGTGGGAATCCAGGGCACCGCTACACTCCAGGGGAGCTGCCATCTAGCGTTTTGGGGGAGGCAGTGTCCTGGAAAAGCTGCCTTCCCCCATCCTTCCATCCTTTGGGTGTCCCGAATGGTTGAGCTGTTGGCCATCCCTCACAATACATCTTAATTAACCGAAGAGTATGTGTCTGGAATTTAGGAGAACTGTAAAAAAAAAAAAATAGTAAACACTTAAGTGCCCCACAGTTGGCTCTCCACCCAGAAGTTCATTGAGTTGAACATGTAGCCTGTTGCATTTGCTCCAATTCACCACATTATAAACCCTCACTTACATAAGCTCAACTTTCCTCTCATATAGTTTGTGTTTATTTTATGTGACTGATTCTTATGCAGCTGCCATAATTATGCAGACTTGACACTATGCTCATCTGTTTAAATGTATTATTGGTTTATGTCTACTTTTTCAGGATCTTCCCTTGGCACAAGTGCCTAATGGCTAGAGTTGCTGCCTTACAGCTTAAGAGGACTCCCAGACTGGTCACCACTTGTGACTAGATTCACCTTTTGTGCTCATGTCGTGGGGCTTTAAAATGCATGGATGCATCCTCAGTTTGAATTTTTATCTGGTGCTGTAATCTTTAAATACCTTAACAGTGTGTATGACTGTCATTTGCACTTGGAGTGTATAACTTGCATTTGCAATGAAAATGATCAGTTGACCTGTGCAATGTGCTTCACTGTCATCAGATGTCAACGCAGTTCTATTACTGTCATCCATGCCACTTTCTCATATCACTGTCCTTTATTTGTCAGCTATGTTGTAAGGCTGTGCCACCAGTTGCTATGAGAAAGATCTAATGACCAATCATGTTCTGATCTCTAATTCTTTGGTTGTGTATGACTTTCTTTTGCACTCAGAGTATATGATTTGCGTTTGCAAGGAAAACAATTAGTCAGCCTGTGCAACGTGCTTCACTGTCATCAGATGTCCGCACAGTTTTTTTACTGTCATCCACACCAACTTCTTGGACCACTGTTCTTTTCCTGTCAGGCACGGTGTGCAGCCATGCTGCCTCTTCCCTTGAGAAGGACCCAAATCCCAATGACATGGCCTAGGCATCCCACATTTCCAAGTCTTGGCTAATGTTATGCATGTCATGTATGTCATAAGCTCTCAATTAAGACCAAGACCAACATTCATGCTCCAGTGGTTCACAGCTTTTTATGTGACAGACAGACAATCCTTAGCATTTTTTGCTTTATGCCCCCCCCCCCACTATAACTTATCGTCAGTGCGAGAGGAGCAAAAGCTTTGAATTTGTCGAAAATCTCGATGTCGAAAATTTTCCATTTTTGACGGATCTCGACATTTTAGGGTCCCCTGATACTTAAAACATCCATATCGTGATGATGGGTATGTGTGTGTGCGTGTGTGTGTCTGTGTCACAGTTTCTTGAGAACAGTCTAGAGCTAAAATGGCTGGACAGAAAAACACCAAACTTGAAACTTAAGTCTGTTATGAGATGATGTTAAGCTGATTAGTTTTTGAGCCAAATCATGCAAGATAAAGAGGCACTCTAGAGGAACCCTCAAATACCATAAATTCTGCAATTAATTAGGAATTTGTCTCATCAATTGCTATCGGGATGATGTATTTTATGATCAGAAAGATCAGTATCAGAGCGATAAATAATTACTGAAATGCTATAAAATAGTTTGGTTAACTTGGTTTCAAGTTGCAAAGCCTACTGACGCTTATGTTCAAATTTGTATATACAGTATGTATATATGTTGGATAGATTGAAATGTCTTCTCTTACTTGTCAAACCTATTATTTTGATTTCTGCCACAAAATCCCAAAAAATGAGGCCTTACCTTCTAAATTAATATTGAGGAAATAAAAACTGTAAAATCTATCGCTCTTTAAAAATAGTGAAGTTTTATTATGCAGAAACACAAATATTTTAAAGTATCAAAAGCAGCAAAAAGATTGAGCCTAAAAAGGCAACACAGAACAAACAAAGCCATGTGATAAGAGGTCTGTGTCGAAGTGAAGTTTTTAAATAAATAATCGCATCGTGGCGTGGCGTGTGCAGACTCTGATCGGGTATGGGTGCTTATGAGCAGGCTTCACTCTAGGGTTGATTGAGGTGCTTGGCTGATTGTGCATTCATATACAAAAGTTAGCAGATTATTCAGGTGCCTTATTTACACCTTGGAGGAGGCAGCGTATCATACCTGTGCCCGATCAGGCCATATAAAAGGAGTCTGCACAACAGAGAGCAGAGAATCAGAGAAAGAAAGAAAGAAAGAAAGAAAGAAAGAAAGAAAGAAAGAAAGAAAGAAAGAAAGAAAGAAAGAAAGAAAGAAAGAAAGAAAGATTGGAAACAGATAAAAACAGAGAGCTATGAAATCAGTATTAAGTGGTGAAGCAAGATGAGCCAACCAGCAAGAGAGTGAGAGGCAGTGCAGTTTTTAGTCCTGCTGCCAAACAAAGAATCAACCCTCTAGTGGCGGATTGCCCCCACTGATTATTTTTAGAGGATTAGGTTTGAATCCTAAGGTAGAATCTTCCCCAGGGATCCAAATTATACCAGGGGAGCATGAAGGATGACAGGAGGCCAACCAACCCTGAGCGGTTTGACCAACACCGATTGGGGCAGCCAAGATGGGGATCGGCTGCTGGAGTCTCTGCCAGCTGAGCAAGTTACGGATGAGCCAGGTAGATGGAGAAGGAGTTGTGCTGGGCTCTCTGGGATCAGAGAAGGAAGATTAAGGACCCAATGACTGTATTTAGTTTTACTCTGATTTTAGCTCTGGATTTTAACTCATGAACTGTTAATAGATTATTTACTTATTTATTGATGGACTCTTCGAATCACTGAACTGTTTGCACTTTCATATGTTTGATTGTTGATAAAAGCACTCACACTTATGCACCAACCCTTTGCTGATTGCATCTATCCTCACTTTCCTGGCTCATCTCAGACTATGACTATTGATGATTATGTGTTGAAGGGGCTCCTGGAAGAAACCAGGGAGCATGGAGCCAACCTGGACTATCACAAGCCAGTCCAAATAGCAAATTCAAAAACCAGAAAATAAAAGCAAACAGTCATAAACCAGGAAATCTATCAAAGTACTCGTAAAGAATGTTCTCCAGCAACAGTCAATGCCAATCTACAGGGCTTGACCCTCTGCCTGGAAAACAGAGGTAGAGGTGGTCCTCCTGCTGAAATATCATGCTGATCCCACCCCTGAAGCTCCACATAAACAGGACAGGGTGCATATTTAAATACAGTGGATTCAGAAAGTAGTCAGACCTTGTTTTTTCACACATTATTGTTTTAAAGATCTAACATCTAACTACACGTGTTGAAATCTAAGTACAGCATTTTTCGGACCATAAGGCGCACTTAAAATCCTTTAATTTTATCAAAAATCGACAGTTCGCCTTATAATCCGGTGCGCCTTATGTATTAATTCTGGTTGTGCTTACTGACCTTGAACCGATTTTATGTGGTACACGGTGCTCAAAAATCTGTCAAAATGTTTTAGAATGACTTTGGTAAGCTACGAAGCCGCACCACTTGATGGATTGTTGGAGCATTACGGCTACCGTAGTCAGGGGCCTTGTGGAGTAATACGTACTGTACTTCAAAATACAGTATTACGGTGTGTTTATTAGGACCCCAAAATGGCACCTGTTAAGAGACATGCTTACGAAGCGGATTTCAAACTCAAGGCTATCAGGCACGCAGTAGAACATGGGAATAAAGCAGCTGCAAGAGAATTCAGATTTAATGAATCAATGGTGCGGAACTGGAGGAAGCAAGAAGATGACCTGCGCCAAGTAAAGAAGACCAAACAGAGTTTCCGAGGGAACAAAGCGAGATGGCCACAGTTAGAGGACAAAGTTGAACAGTGGGTTATTGAACAGAGAACAGCAGGTAGAAGCATCTCTACAGTCTCTATTCGACTTAAGGCAACAGCGGTAGCACGTGACATGAAGATCACTGACTTTCGAGGAGGTCCTTCTTGGTGCTTCCGTTTTATGAAAAGATGTAATCTCTCCATCCGCACAAGAACTACCATCTCGCAGCAACTGCCAAAGGATTACAAAGAAAAGCTGGCCATTTTCTGCACTTACTGCAAGAACAAGATCACTGAAAAAAAGATCTGGCCAGAACACATCACCAACATGGACAAGGTCCCTCTTACCTTTGACATCCCCCTGAACCGTACTGTCGAGAAAACAGGAAGCAGTACGGTATCTATACGCACCACAGGGAACGAGAAGTCATCCTTCACTGTAGTTCTCGGTTGCCAGGCTAATGGCCAGAAACTACCACCCATGGTCATTTTCAAGAGGAGCACTTTGCCAAAAGAAAAGTTTCCGGTCGGTGTCATCATCAAAGCTAACCCAAAGGGCTGGATGGACGAGGAGAAGATGAGTGAGTGGCTGAGAGAAGTTTACGTCAGGAGACCGGATGGCTTTTTCCACAAATCTCCATGTCTATTGATCTGCGACTCCATGCGCACCCATCTCACCGATACTGTCAAAATCCGAGTGAAGCAAACTAATTCGGAGCTTGCCATCATTCCGGGTGGATTAACCAAAGAACTCCAACCGTTAGATATCGGCGTCAACAGGTCATTCAAAGTTAAATTGAGAGCTGCGTGGGAGCATTGGATGACAGAAGGCGAACACACATTCACCAAGACAGGAAGGCAATGCCGGGCGAGTTACGCCACTATCTGCCAATGGATCGTGGATGCCTGGGCTAAGGTGTCAGTCTCAAGTATCATCCGAGCTTTCACAAAGGGCGGAATCATCACTAAGCAGCTAAGTAACAGCAATGAGACTGACTCGGAAAATGACGAGAGAGATCCGGGCATGCTTCATGCTGAAATTGCCCAACTATTTACCTCGGACACTGAGGATGAAGAATTTGATGGATTTGTGGAAGAGAAATGAACTGAAAAAGTGAGTGTGTTGTTTTGTATTTTATGTTACAACTGAACAATGTTGAGAGTTATTGTGAATGAGTTGAATAAAGTTTGACTTATCTGTTTCGCCAAATGCGCCTTATAATCCGATGCGCCTTATGTATGAAAGTAGACCCCATTCATTGATATTGCGCTTTATTGCGCTTTAAAATCCGGTGAGCCTTATGGTGCAAAAAATACTGTAAGCAATGTAGACCTGAGTATTAACATTTGCAGTGTGCATATGGGTCTATTATTTGCCATTTGGTTTGGGATTCATAAAAGCAGTGTTAATGTTTGTGATGCGCGATCTACTGGAGTGACAGAGACATGCAGTAGCAACCAGATGGACACTCAGACAGACACATCCACTTAGGTAGATGGATGAATTTTCCATTTTTGCCTATAAATCTACATTCAATAAAACAAAATGAAATGATGTTTTAAGAAAGAATTTGAAATTTATTAAAAATTAAAAATTTTAATTATTTAAGAATCAAAATTGCCAAGTCTTTCATTTATACTGTATATGTGTTCAGACCCATTGCTGTGGTCAGATGCATCAACTTTTCTTTAATCATCCCTGAGATGTGTTCATTAAACTTAATTGGAGTTCACCTGTAGCAAATTGAATTAATTAGACATTGTTTAGAAAGGTACACATTTGTGTATATAATGTCCCACAATGCACACTGTCTGTCAGGATAAACAACAAGCCATTAAGTCTAAGGAACTCTCTGTATAAATCAATGATGCAATTATGGTGAAGCATCCTGTAGATCAGGTAAAGGAGATAAACCCATTTCTAAAGCTTTGAGTGTTCCCAAGAGCACAGTGGTCTCAATAATTGTTAAATGAAAAAAGTTTGGAACCATCAGGCATCTTCCTAGAGCTGGCCATCCAGCCAAATTGAGTAACTGGACAAGAAAGGCTTTGGTCAGAGATGTGACCAAGAATCCAATGATCATTCTAACAGAGCTTTAGAAGTTCTCTGCTGAAATGCAAGACCCAGTCAGAAGAAAAACCATATTAGCAGCACTCCATCAATCAGGCGCTTTACGGTAGAGTCTCTAGATAGAAGCCAATCTTGAGTAAAGGTTTACAAAATGGCATTTAAAAGGACTTTGACAGCATGAGGTAAAAGATTTTATGGTGTGATGAGACAAAAATTGAACTTTTTGGGTTGAACCCCAGACACTATGTCTGGCAAAGACCAGGCATTGCTCATCACCTGCCTAATACCATACATAGGATGAAGCATGGTGGTGGCAGCATCATACTATTTAGGTGCATCTCTGTGGCATTGGCAGGGATACTGATCAGAATTAAGAGACGGTTGAATGCAGCCAAATACAGAGGGGTCTTTGAAGAACACCTACTCCAGAGTGCACACAGTCTCATGCTGGGGACAATGGCTAACCTTTCACTCAGACAATAACCCAAAGCATACAGAAAAGATAGTGCCGGGATGGCTTTGGAACAAAGACCAGGCTTAAACCTCTTAGAATATCTGTGTAGAGGCCTGAAGATGGCAGTTCACAGATGATTAACATCCAATCTAATGGAACTTGAGAGGAGCTGCCAAAGCAACTACAACGTACTAAATTAAGGGTCTGATATGAATATCTTATATAAATGAGAAGTTCCAGTTTTTGATTTTTAATGAATTTGCAAACCGTTCTAAAAACATGTTTTCATGTTGTCATTATGGAATATTAAGTGTAGATTAGTTGGCAAAAATGCCAAATGTATCCATTTAAAACAAATCTACAACACAATAAAGTGTGCAGAAAGTATTAGGGGTCTAAATACTTTCAGAATCCACTGTACATTAATACAACAAAGAACATAATACATAATAAACAATACATAAGCAACATAATTACTACATAAAAAACAGAATTAAATTTAACAAAATTAAAAATACAAAATCAAGTAGAAATTTACTAGAACAAGGGATAAAACTAAAACTAATCCATAACACTTACATTGCTCAAGGTACAAAACATGCTACTGTCAAGTGTGACAGCCAATTGACTTTGTCTTAGCACTGTGTATTTTCTGATTATTTTCTCATTTTGTTTCTTGCTGGCAATCTTCCCTTGTCTATATCAATATAAGATGGCAGTGAGTGAGTACAGGGCTGCGCAAAGCCTAGAGTTTATTTATGTGGGTCAGTGTATGATATAGCAGCTGCCATTTTTCTATCTGTGTCAGGATGTCTCTAAGCATATCAAGCTCATCAGCTCTGGTGATGTTGTTTTGGAAAGCTAGAGTTTAACTTCTTGACTTTCAGTATTTTGCTTGTGATTTTGCTCATTGTTTCGCATTTCATTTGTATTTTACTTGTGTATTTTAATTAGTCTGTGGTAGTCTGAAAACACTAAACAAAGAAGAGTCGTGAGTCACTGTTATATGTGAAATTCAAACATGGCTGTCTTTTACCTGCATGGAGAGCTCCTTTGACCGCATGTTGTCTGTTCACAGCAAAATCTTCCACATGCAAGCACCACACCTCAAATCAACTCCAGGCCTTTTATCTGCTTAATTGATAATGACATAACGATGGACTTGCCCACACCTGCCCATGAAATAGCCTTTGAGTCAATTGTCCACTTACTTTTGAGCCCCTGAAATAGAGGAATTGTGTTAAAAAATGTTTTAGTTGCCTCACATTTTATGCAATCGTTTTGTTCATCCCTCTGAATTAAAGCTGAAAGTGCACTTCAACTGCATCTGAGTTGTTTCATTTAAAATTCATTGTGGTAATGTACAGAACCAAAATTAGAAAAAAAGTTGTCTCTGTCCAAATATTTATGGACCTAACTGTACCTTCTTCAAAGCATCATGGCAAACAGAAGAAATCATTTATCAGTTTTATCAGTTAGGTTCATTTACATAACACATTTCACTATATTTTAATTTTCACCAATCAGTTATGGATAAATGGTATACTCTAGAAACATGCCTATGAATTAAGTATTGTGTGAAGTCGCAGACTAGTTAAACATATTAAAATCCTAGGTTTAAGAAATAAGACTTCTCATAGAAACTATTCTCACAGAACAAAGCACAAAGTTAAATGTTGTATATGATCTCATTTTCTAATCTAAAATGTGCTGGTACAAACGACGTCAGGATGTCCTAGTTTAACAGGTAGGCAGTTTCAAGCACTTTTTTCTTTCCCCTTACAGTTACCCATAAAGTGTTTTTGATGATTCCTCATTTGTTGTTACTCTTGAAGTGGTGAAGAGGTTCCCATAGGAAAATTCTACTTCTCAAAAGTTGATCTTTGATGGCACACAGAACCTAAAAGAGACTCTCATTTATGTCTCATTTAAGAATCAATGTTGTCACAGATGTTTCTCCTAAAATTCCTTAGGAGACATAGCTTCAGACAAAAAGGAGACATAAGATACAATTGAGGTAAAAGGAGTCAAAGCTGAGAATTTGATTTGAAGAGCATGTTAGGTTTTATGAGATCTCTTTCTAGTCTTATTTTCATCTCTTTTCCTAATTATTGGACTGATGTTTTTATCTAAGGTGACTTACAACATCTGAGATACAATCAGTTCCATTTTTTCCCCATTTGGAGCACAGACTTGCTCATGATTACACAGTGGTGTCAGTAGTGGGATTTGAACCCACACCCTCAGGGTATGAAGTCCAAAGTCTTAACCACTGTCTGCCTTATTTTCCAGAGTGACTATGATGTAATTGAAGTATAGCAATAAAAATGAGAACTACTCATAATATTATTCAGAAGCAAGGAGAACAGTTTTGCAATCATAGTAGTGTTTTATTATACTGCAGTAGTGCTTTTATTGTACTGTCCATACATTTTACCATATATTACTGAGCACACAATGCAAATACTTTCAAACTGCAAATAAAGTCAAGACACTACTTGAAAAATCTGAGCCCACTGTGTGACTTTGCCGAGATCTCTGCTGAAACTGAAGACGGGACACTTGTGAGGATTCTTTTTTCAAGAGAAAAATCTGAGAACGATGAGACAAAAGAAAATCTGTTCATTTTATTTTGTTATGATCTCACTGATGTCTAGGAGAAACCAAAAACATATTAAGGAGATTTCTCTTTTGATTTTTCATTCCTATGGGTTTGCAGATCTTAGTGTAAGCTACATTTTATGGAGTAAAGCTACCAAAGACAGGAAGGTGCCACTCAAAACATCACACTAAAGACAATCCAGGTCAGAAAAAAAGGCAACCCACTCCAGCATAGACAACAATAAGTATGTCAAAATGGTTTCAGAAAATGAACTAGTACAAAAAAATATGGATGATATGATGTGGATGTATCCAAGATAAGAGAATAGATAGTGGCTGCCTCCAAAAATTAGAGACATGCTTGATGTTGTAAAGACTTATACAGTGCCTGACTTTAAAATGTGATAAAACTGTACCAAAATAAATTTGAAACTTGATCTTGATATTAAGCTCATAGGTTAATATTAAATATTGACATTGTGGGAATCAATGAATCTGGCCATATTAAATCAGACAGATACTAAATCCTGCAGTTTAATTATCTATAAAAGGGTTTCAAAATCAGTACTGGGCTGCAAATCAAATAATGAGATGATGATTTCAAGCTAAATCCATGGCAAACCAAGCATTACAGTAATCAAGTCTAAATAGTCTGTTCTCCATGTACGTAAGTCAAGCATGTTGAAGTTAAATAATTTTATGAGGATCTACATGACCATTTTTTAACATAATACCAAAAAAGTGTCTTTTAAATAAAACATAGGAACATTGGAGATGACAATAGAAAAATAAAGGGAATGACTGGTAAATTTGGTATTTTTGTACAAAATGAAGCCAGTGACTGCTAGACACCTAACAAGATAATTCTCTGTTCTTGGTAGACACATTTCTTCAACAAATTGAGAGAAGACCCTACATATAGTAGACATCACTGGATGATCAATATCAAAATCAAACTGACTACATACATACTTTAAAATCAAAGATGAAGGATTATTACTATAATCAGCAAAAGCAAGACTCAAAGGTAAAGGCAACACAGAATGGAGTCAAACTGACCAGACATGAGCTCAGCAACACATTCTATGAGAATATGCAGTTGAGGTGAAGAAAACGTTACATAAAGTAGACCTTTTAGACAGAACACTAAAAAACTACTGACAGACGTTTGTAATATCTTGAGGTGGCAGCAGAAAATCTAGTGAGTAGAAAGAAAATAAAGATGTGGTGAAGTTTTAAAAAAAGCCAAAAACAAAGGAACACTGAAGGACATGAAATTTCATTTTACAGAGAAAAATATATTAGATCATCGAACTGAGGCCTAGGGTGTCCTGGTGCCAAGTGCACATATGAACACCCCTATGCTTGAACATGGTGTTCGTTATGGACAATCCGTGACGAGCACAGAAGTCCAATAACAAAACACCACTCGGGTTCAGATCGGGGGGGGGGGGGGGGGGGGGCATTCCTCCCAATCATGCCATTCCAGGTTTCACTGTCATTGCCCACATGAGCATTGAAGTCTCCCAGCAGTACGAGGGAGTCCCCAGAAGGTATGCCCTCTAGCACCCCCTCCAGGGACTCCAAAAAGGGTGGGTACTCCGAACTGCTGTTCAGTGCATACGCACAAACAACAGTTTGGACCCGTCCCTTTTGCAGATGATGTTGTCCTGTTTGCTTCACCAGGCCGTGATCTTCAGCTCTCTCTGGATCGGTTCGCAGCTGAGTGTGAAGCGGTTGGGATGGGAATCAGCACCTCCAAATCCGAGACCATGGTCCTCAGCCGGAAAAGGGTGGAGTGCCCTCTTAGGGTTGGGAGCGAGATCCTGCCTCAAGTGGAGGAGTTCAAGCATCTCGGGATCGACAGGCGGATCGGTGCGGCGTCCGCAGTGATGCGGGCTCTGCATCGGTCTGTCGTGGTGAAAAAGGAGCTGAGCCATAAGGCAAAGCTCTCAATTTACCAGTCGATCTATGTTCCTACCCTCACCTATGGTCATGAGCTATGGGTAGTGACCGAAAGAACGAGATCGCGAATACAAGCGGCTGAAATGAGTTTCCTCCGCAGGGTGTCTGGGCTCTCCCTTAAAGATAGGGTGAGAAGCTCAGTCATCCGGGAGGGGCTCAGAGTAGAGCCGCTGCTCCTCCGCATCGAGAGGAGTCAGATGAGGTGGCTCAGGCATCTGATCAGGATGCCTCCCTGGTGAGGTGTTCCGGGCACGTCCAACCGGGAGGAGGCCCCAGGGAAGACCCAGGACACGCTGGAGAGACTATGTCTCCCGGCTGGCCTGGGAACGCCTCGGGATTATCCCGGAAGAGCTAGATTGGCAAATAATTGCATCTTCTGGGATTTCAAAAAGTCGACTCTGACCCTAATAAAAATTTAATTGTTTCATTTTAATTAGGCTATTCCTTTTTTCTGCCCAAAAAATTGCAAGAATCTGATATATCTGTTACTTGGAAAGAAATGTTTATCCTGCTACTGCATTGTTAGAGCTGAAATAAAACAAAGTTTATATTTGATTTCCCATGTAGCACTGCATCATTTTATTTTTTTCTTTTGATAAATCTAATTTCAATGCTACTGCAGAGTTTGCAAATGAGTATTGTCTATACGTCATGATTGGATATATCATTTAGGCTTCACACTCCTTGAAATGCATATGCAATTAGTATAGCTTTACATTTCATATCTAAGAAGGAATACATTAATGTAATCCTAATTATAAATTAAAAGCATGTTCATTAAACCAATATTATACATCCACAATATGAGCATTTTGTGTTTAAAACAACCAGTGCTGTGCTGAAATACTCAGATTTCACTATTACAAATAATAAAATACTGCAAGTGCTGGACCCCCATGTTCTTGTCCTACTTCTTCCACTTATGTGGTGGTTTATTACTTCCAGGACTATTAAATTTATGGTTTAGGATTTTCATTTCAATCTTGCCAACTGTGCTGTGTCTTAAAAGAAAGTTTTGAAGAGTTGTGAAGAGAAAGAAGGTGAAGAAGACACCTGTGTGTCCTCACAGGTGGTGCAGTGGTAGTGCTGCTGCTTTGCAGTAAGGAGACTGTGGAAGATTGTGGGTTTGCTTCCCGGTTCCTCCCTGTGTGGGTAGCGCTTTGAATACTGAGAAAAGTGCTATATAAATGTAATTTATTATTATTATTAAGAGTTGCTCAGTGATGCAGTCTTCTTACTGTGGGCGTTGCTAGTGGGCTTTAAAGTTAGTGCTCCTCCATCTCGACATCATTCTGTAGATGGCAGCAAAAATTGACAGTTAATGGTTGCATAAAATAATTGCGAATGTAAACTTTTAAAAACCTGAAGTTTATTAAACAAATTTTAAAATTATTCTTTTTTAATTTTTCTCTCATGCCATTGTGCAACACATTTGTCTTTATTCTGTCCTATTATATTCCTTTTCATATTGTTCCTTATTCATACCATACAGTTGGGAAAATTACCTGCTGCACCAACAAGCAAATTGCCATATAGGAAGGTCTATTGCAATAAATTCACACAGAGACAATATCGACAATGATAATTAAATTAATGCTGAACTCAGCTTTTCGTTGAGCTTCACTTGTGGTTCAGCAGAGTGCGAAAAAGCTTTAGTCAAATGAATCAGAGCCTCTCAGTACTCTGGGCTCTGTCTTTTGGAATGACATTAGAATAAAACTAAGTGATGTAAATACTACCCATGCACACAATAGTTTTTCTTTTGCAGGTATCTGCATTGTTGATCATCAGTTTGCACAGTTTTGCCTTGCGTCTTACTCAACAAATCAATCTTTATTTTATATGTTTCACAGTAGCATCCATTTCTTTAATATTTCACAAAGAACTGCGTAAGATAGTTCAAAAGAACAACACAAATGTAAATCTGTCACTACATTCTCCCCAAATGAAAATGTTAAATTTGAATTTTAACACTAAGAGATCCATAAAGCATTTTTCGGAGAGTAGTAGACACAAAACAAAAGTAATTGTTAGCTACTAAGCTAAAAAGTAATTTTTTAAAGGATGCAAAGAACCAGGGTCACATCAGGCAGCTTTTTTTGTGAGAAGGCTAGCACAAGAATGATTATAAAGTATTACAGCCTACCTACACAGTACATAAGGCTTTAAATGGTATAAGGAATTAAGAGAATAAAACATCCAAAAATCAGTACCATTCAAATAGAACAAAATCCAGAACATGTGGGTAGGTAGGAGATTCCTATTCACTGTGAATGGACTTGTGAATGGTTGCCTTCTAAGGTCAGAATATGATTAAATTCCTTATTACATACTGTCAATACTAAATAAAATGTTAAACTTTGTTTTTACTCAAGTGTAAACAACAAATAAATGCATAACCAAAACAATTACTGCTTAAGTATTATATATAGAATTGGTATGTTCAGAAAGGGTGACTTGAGAACATATGCTTGAGCTAAAATATGAAAGCGTTCCTCTCCAATCATTTGCACACTTCCACTTTGTTGCTGTTGAGAAAATGCTTCTTTCTCGGAAGGGAGTCCTTTATGATGATTTTCAAAAGGATGTGTATATTTTTAAAGTGTAATGACAGAGCAATATTCCACATATGCTCGATTCTGACTGTAAGTTTACGTGTGCTTATCCAGTGGCCATGAGTATGGCTTCCCTAGGTACTATCATACAGTATATTCTGCTAGTTCTGGTAGATTTGGAGAAAATTGTACCTGTGGACCCTCTTGATGACATCTTAAACAACATTTTAACATTATTCTTGGTAGTGATTTAAACTTTATGCAGCTTGTTGGACCTGGAAATAGTTTGGAAGTGTGATGGATGTTGGCTATGATGCTGATTTGTGTTTAATTCTCTTTAGAAATACAGAGTTTGACGTCCAAAAAACAGAAGTTAGATGTGCAAGTGTGTTACTTTAAAGAGCAACCCTATATCAGTAACTGTAATTTTTGTCATGTTTAAACATTCACTTATGAAAGTTTTTCAGTTTTCTTTTCTTTTCTAAGGCATCTGAGCAGGTTTCTTTATTTTTACTCCCAACATCTTCAAAATACAGTTCTGCACTGAAATCTGTCAGAAACAGTGCTGCATGTTTTTTTGAACTATTTAAGTTAAACTTAAAGTTCAAATTAATAACATACAGCTATGTACCAAAACTTTGGGTTAAATCTTGACATTTGCTCAATGTCAGAATAAACACAAAGAATATAAAAGTAAACCAAGAGGTAAAAGTTGATATCACTTAATCTAAAGGTCTCAGAAGTTTAATTACCTCTCCGACTCTGCCAGTAGATTTGCAGCAGACATTTGCAGCAGGCTGAGGTGTTTTAACCTAAAGTACTAAAGGCGTATGCCACCTGACATTTATCTGCTGCTTTTTCATCTGCTGAAGAAGGACTTCACTGGTCAGACATTATTTAAAGGAACCAGACAGCCTGTGGATCATCTGGAACAACCTAGGAGATTACTGTTACGTAAAACCCAAATGTAAAGTTTTGTAACATTTCAAGCACATTTTAAAAAAAAATAATGTTATACTTTCTGCTTTATTATTTTGTTACCCAACTACAGAAAAATACACAAAAAGTAATTCAGCATTAATAGAAATAAATTAGATTATGTTTTTCCTACATTCAGACCAACTTCCTTAATCCCCATGTACAATGTGTTTTATTCATTGTGCAGTTATTCTACATTTGCACGCAACATATCCTGTTCAGTTTATACAAATAAATACAGAGTGATTTTTTAATATTGTTTTTATCAAAAGAACATGTAAAGCTGAGAAATAACAATGACAAACTAGGGCAACAATAATAATATTATATTGGCTTAATGCAGAATAACTTATCAATAATGACATTATGAAAAGTAATTAATCACAAAGAATGCACTGATCTTTGCTGCCAAATGAAGTTTCTTTTTTTATATTTAAACACAAATGTCACATTTGAGTCTGGTCAATTACACTACACAGTACTGTACACGGAGGTCTACAGAGAGTTCCTTGGACTTTATGGCACTGTGCATTGTGGGATCTTCATACACAGGTGTGTGCCTTCCTAAACAATGTCAAATCAATTCAGTTTGCTTCATGTGGATTCCAATCAAGTTCCTGAGACATCAGACTACAGTAAATTGTCTGAATACTTGAATAAATGAGAGACTTTAGTTTTATGATTGTTAATAAATTTCTAAACCTTTTGGAAAACATGCTTTCAGTTTGTCATTATTTTTATTGAGTGTAGATTGATGGGCAAACATGGCAAATTTATCCAGTTAAAATGAAATCTATAAAAGAACAAAATGTACAGAAACAAAGTGGTCAGAGCACTTTCTGAATCCACTGCATTTTGTTATGCAGCCTGTCCCCTTTTTGTGGAGTTTTAGGGGTGGGCCCAATGAATTCAGTTGGTCACAGGTAGACTGCAATCAAGTTGAAGACCAATTTCAAGGATACTTAAAGCAAGTAGGGTGCACCTAACCACAATTTCGAGTGCCACGCTATATAAAAGATTGTTAATAAATCTGCAAACTTTTCTGAAACCATATTCTCACTTTTTTGTGTGTTATTATTATTAGATTGATGGATAAAAATGGCAAATTTATACAATTAAAATAGTGAGAAGTCAAGCAAAATGACACCTTTAATTGGCTAACTAAAAAGATTATAATATACAATCTTTTGAGGCAACTCAGGTCCCTTATTCAGACAAGATGTAATACAGAAATCGTGGAGTTCCCTGTGCTTTTATACAAACAAGGACAAGTAACAACACTGGAAAACCTTTAAGTGAGACATCTTAAATTTAAAAAATTAATAGACCTCTTCAGGCTAAGATTCATTTAGCAAGAGAGGAGATGTATGGTCAAAATCTTTGGATAAGATAACTGTCCAACAAAGTCTTTTGAAGTTTTTGATGAGTTTCTCAAAACAATGTGGGTCTGTAGACAGGTTGTCTGTGTCAGTCCAAGAGATGCAAACAATCCTCATTTCTGGCCATAAAACCCGTCTCTATTTAAACCATGTTGTAATGTATTAAATTTTAACATGAGTTTGACTTCCCATTCTTTTCTCTCTTGCTGTGTTCTGAGGTTGCCCATAAGCACTGTGACTTTAAATTCCCTCTCACAGTGTCCTTGGCTATTGAAGTGGGCCGCTACAGGAACATCTGTGTTGCCATGCTTGATGAGCAACCTGTGTAAATTCATTCTTTGGCAGAGTGTTTGTCCATATTCTCCCACATAGAATGCAGCGTCAGGACATTTAATGCAGAGAATTAGATAGACCACATTAGATGATCTACGGTAAAATGATACCTTTATGCCATGTTCTAGTTGGCAGTGTGGTATAATTTCATGGTCTGTATTATAAATGTGAGCACACGTTTTACATCTTTGCTTTAGGCAGGGAGATGTGCCATTTTCTGTTGGTTCACTTAGGGAGCTTCGGACAATTAGTTGCTGCAGGTTTGGCGGTTGTCTGTATGCCAGGAGAGGAGGTTCTGGAAGTAAATTTTTCAGTGTTTCATCATTGTTTAGCATTGGCTGAAGTTCTTTTATAATTTTTTGAAGTGCTTCAAGATGTGGGTTATAGATGACAACAAGGGAATGCGACGCTTGTTGTCTTTGTTTTTATATTCCAGAAGGTTGTCTCTGGGTATGGCAGTAGCTCTTCTTATTTGAGTGTCTGTTAATATGAAATCTACAATGCAATAAAGTGTGCAAAGAGTGAAGGGGTCTGAATACTTTCTATATCAACTGTATATGTGGAGCTGCATATATATCTTTATATATATATATATATATATATATATATATATATATATATATGTGGTTTATTATGTGCTTTGCTGGAGGTGACCATTGCCACAATATGAGGTAAAGATCATAAGGAAATTGTGTTAATTAATTGTACAGCATACCTTTGGATAAAACAGAAGTGGATAGCCTGGGGTCACCTTCTTCCTTACAGTCATATAGTTAATAATTCTATGACAAAGTGTGGAGATCTAGGTCAGTTATCCAAGACAAATTTTAATTCTCTTTCATTGGAGAAAATAATCCTGCCACTTTCACTCCATCAGTTGTTCACTTGTTTAAATCTAACCCTCAGACCTTTAGTCACCTTTGACACTAAAGCAAGGTTAGCTGATATTTCTTCACAAATGTTTTTTTATTTCAATAGTTCCCTATTCGTTTTATTTGAATTACATTTCTTCTGGATTTCTTCATTTATGTGACAAAGTACATGTAGACTACTCAGTAAGACTACTGTACTTGATACGTAGTGAAGATTATTAGATATATGCTAGTAAAAGGCTTAGACTTATTGCGCTTTACCAGAAAAACAAAAAAATAAACAAATCGCCACCTAAAGATAACATAATATCTATGTCTTTAACATACAGTATAAAACACAAAAAAGTATACTCAAAATACAGAGCAACTGAAGTGATTGGGCCAAAGCTGTAATCATTATGATATTAAACAAATAAGACAATAAAATGGATATAAATAAATAAAGGTATCCATTGTTTGAACTATGTTGTTTAAAAATTACTATAACAGAACACTCCAAACATGTAAACATTCTGTCTCTCTCTGTCTCTCTTTCTCCTGGCTGTCTGTTCCCACATCATCCTGAGTTGTCAGATTGTACCTCTGCTGTGAAGGTTGGCTTTTAATGATACACCAGGATGGATCCATGGAGCTACTTCTCCTCTGGGGTCAAGATGTCTTTGCTAAATAGAGAAAATCATTGAGAGCTTGGGAAAAAACTATTTACAGATCATACACATTCTTTCTTTCTTTGATTTCTTATTTTAAAAGGTAATATTCTGTTATTGTGACAGCACAATGTACTGATATAGTTGCTGCTATAAGGTTTAACTTTATGTGTTATACAGCCCTTTATTTGAGGCTGTTAAGCTGGTACTTCCTGTTCTCAAATGTAAGTCATCATTTAACTTTCCAATCCTGTGCAAGTCTGGTTCCAGTTGTGCTCTGGTGCGGTCGGGAGGTCGGGGATTGGCTGTGGCCATACAACTCTTCCAGTTTTTTATGTTCAGCAATATATATTTCTATAAAACATGTTTCATTAATAAATATAAATAAAAGTCTTTTCATATAATTAAAATGTCACCTCAAATCTGGCATTTTAAACAGAAAATATTTTTTGAAATGTTTTTTGCATGTGAGTTGAAACTGAAGATACTTTAAATGATATCATAGTTATTGAAAAAATGGCTGGCATGCAGCTTTATCTGAGAAATTCCAGTCCAGCTCTGCTGCAGACCTCTAAGTAAGGAAATTCCAGAATATGTGTTGTTAGATTTAAGAGCTGCCTTTAACACCATTGACCACTCTATTCTATTGGATAGGCTGGAAAACTACATGGGGATGTCTGACACTGTCCTCAAGTTGTTTAGTTCATATTATCAAATAGATGTCAGTATGTACAGAACTGTACAAACAGTACTTCGTATTTGTTTAGAATTTAAATACAGTGTCCAGGAGGGCCCAGTACTCAGACCTTTATTGTTTTCACTTCACATACTTCCATTTGGAACTGTCATTAGAAAACATAACAATTATTTTCACTTATATGCACGTGATACCCAGCTATACCCTTCTTTCAGAACAAATTATTGTTCTCAAATAGTGTCCTTAATTAATTGTGTCAGTGAGAGTAAAGAGTGTATGGATGACAACTACTTGTTTCTGAATACAGAAAAAAAAGTTATTTATTGAGGGAGAGTTATGCTGCAACAATATTCTGTCCTTTTTAAATAAGATGGTCTAAACATTAGTTTACTGAATCAGCATGAAGTATACTATGAAATGTACCTTCACACCCAAGGTTTTTTCATATGATTCAGAGCACTTCAGTACTCTAAGCTATTTCTTTTGAAAGAGCATTAGTTTAATTTAATAGTATCTGAGCACACGGCACTTTTTTAGGCAGTTTTCTACAGAAATGTTTGCTAATTTGCACAGTTTTGGCCTGCATCTTATCAACCAATCAATCTTTGTTTTATACAGCTTTTTTCCCTAAAAATCTAACAAAATGAAATTCTGAACTGCAATGCAAAATACCTCAAAATATTAGTTTTGCAGATTTTATGAACTTCTTTAAAGTAGTATTTAACTTTGACGCCACTATTTTTTTAAACACACAGTATAAAACTATCAAATCTATTTTGTCCCATTAAAAATTATTTCTAGTAGGATTGATTTCTGCAGTGCATTATTTACAGACTGATTCAAATCATTGTTTGTACAGTTTTCAGTTAATTCAAAATTATTACAAGAACAACCACATAACTCCATTTCATAGTTCTTATACTGGCTTCTTGTTATGTTTACGGCTGATTTCTAAATCCTCCTTAATACATATAAAACCCTAAATGGCCAAGGTCTGACTTACCGATCTGAACTTACTATTACTTACAAACTGGTGCCGGCATTAAAATCTCAAGATTCCAGCATACAAAGGTTCCACGGATTAACAAAATGACAGTGGGTTTTCTAGCTTTTATGTAAGGGGGTGCCAAAGCTGTGAAATGACTCCTGACTCCTTTTATAAACATGCCTCTTCTGTCTTAGCCTTTCAGACTGAAGACCCACTGCTTTAGTATAACATACCCTGAGTAGAGCAGCTGACTAGCTCTGCATATTGCATCTCTGTCCTTAAGCATTACTATAAAAAAATAATTATAAACCATAAATAACCCTCCTGTAATCTGTTTCTCTTCTTGGTGTCTGACTGTATCACTTGGTGCCACGGCTCTGCTTTCAAGCCGTTTTCCTGGCAATGAAAAAACATCCTTGATACTGTGAGCCTTTGAATCAATACATGGAAAAATATTGTTGTTACACCAGACAGCTCAACACAGACTTTGCTGAAGAATTCCCAGAAGGGGGACTGCATCTGTGTATTTTCACTGCTGCACCTGACTGTGGACCCTCCAGATGTTTATTTATATTTGTATGGAGTTATTGTTTTCCTGTCCTCCATTTTCAGCTACCCATAGATCAACAATTATGTTTATTGATAGATATTGTTGGGTTCCATGTAAGTTAGTTAGTTTGGAACTACTCTGTTTTCCTGTCTTAAAAAAAAAAATCTGTGCTTTTACGTGTACTCATTATGTAATTATTTATTTGTAAAGTTTATAATTGCAATTACCTTTAAATTTGTTACAGCACTCTGAACCTCCACTCAGTGAAGAGCACTATACAAAAATAAACTGAATTGAATTTAATGATGAAGTTGTGACCACAAGTGGGCATGTTACTCTAATGCACTATATAAGGTATACCAAACATCTAGATTTTCCTAGTGAATACTTTCATAAATTGCAATTATTGCTGAGATTGTATAGCACTGCCACATAAATATTGGAATTTCTATTAATGCCTGTCTTATGCATACCACCAAATATGAAAAAAACATACTTTTTCACGAGAATAGCACTTGTCCAACGCACACTTTGGGATTGCTGACATTTTAGGGGAGGAAAACAAGTGGAGGAAAAAAGTCAGTTACAATCAGTGCCAAGAAAAAGAATCTATGTCTCTATCTCACGTACATGTGGAATAGTGTTTATTGAGGTGGCTACCATCACGTCTCCTGAAACCATCTTCCCACCCTGGCTATAACTATCTCAAATTGAACATTTTTTTCTTTGGGATAGTGCCGTGCTCCCACCTTCTATGCCATCTACATATGCATTGCCTACATTCCATGAATTATTCATTTTCATTTGGACAGTGCCAGAATTTAAACATACACTTTATACTTTGTGTCACACACCTTCCATACTTTGTTAAACTGTATATTGCACAGGTTTTGTTTATATATAAAGGCATGGTAAAGATATTGGGGTAGGAAAGTAAATTTAATGTATTTTATGTAGCAACATGAAGAGGAAAACGGTACAAAGATTACTGTAAATATATGAATGTTTGTGCTAGTTATTATTGAGTGTAATTTAGGGTTAGAATATTATTCATGTATATAATAGAGATCCACATAATGAATTATGTCTCTGGTCAAAAGTGTTAGTAGTGAAAAAGGCAGGGCTGAGTAAAATGGTTCCTGGGTCTAACTGGGAACAATACCAACAGTTTTAGACACATTGTAGCTGAGAGTGTAGTATCCGTCTTCCGAAGCTTAGGAAGGTGTTACAAGGTTTCAACTTATTACTTCATGGAGCATTCTCTGTATATATAATAGATATAATAGATGATGATGTATAGTGGTGAGGTCTGCGGTAGGAGTGATGGATGCATTCAAGGTGGAGGTGGGATTACATTAGTGATTGGCTCTGATCCCTTTCTTATTTGCAATGGTGATGAACAGGTTGACAGATGAGATTAGACAGGAGTCCTTGTGGACTATGATGTTTGCTGATGATATTGTGATCTGCAGCAATAGTAGGGAGCAGGTTGAGGAAACCCTGGAGAGGTAGAGATATGCTCTAGAGAGGAGAGAAATGAAGGTCAGTAGGAACAAGACAGAATACATGTGTGTAAATGAGAGGGAGGTCAGTGGAATGGTGAGGATGCAAGAAGTAGAGTTGGCGAAGGTGGATGAGTTTAAATACTTGGGATCAACAGTACAGAGTAATGGGGATTGTGGAAGAGAGGTGAAAAAGAGAGTGCAGGCAGGGTGGAATGGGTGGAGAAGAGTCGTCAGGAGTAATTTGTGACAGACGGATATCAGCTAGAGTGAAAGGGAAGGTCTACAGGACGGTAGTGAGACCAGCTATGTTATATGGGTTGGAGACGGTGGCACTGACCAGGAAGCAGGAGACAGAGCTGGAGGTGGCAGAGTTAAAGATGTAAAGATTTCCATTGGGTGTGACAAGGACGGATGGGATTAGAAATGAGTACATTAGAGGGTCAGCTCAAGTTGGACAGTTGGGAAACAAAGTCAGAGAGGCGAGATTGCGTTGGTTTGGACATGTGCAGAGGAGAGATGCTGGGTATATTGGGAGAAGGATATCAACGATAGAGCTGCCAGGCAAAAGGAAAAGAGGAAGGCCTAAGAGAAGGTTTATGGATGTGGTGAGAGAGGACATGCAGGTGATGGGTGTGACAGAGCAAGATACACAGGACAGAAAGATATGGAAGAAGATGATCCGCTGTGGCAACCCCTAATGGGACCAGCCAGAAGAAGAAGAATAGACGATGGTGTATATCATACATACAGTACATGGTGGAATTGCTACAAGAGCAAAACTTAATATGAAATATTGTGTCACGTGCGACTAGGAGTGAGCTGAACGGACCAAGTGAAGGTAATCATCCGCCAGGCCAGGGGGTGGCGGGGTGCTCTAAACCCTTTTCTGTTATCTCTGCAGGCCAAATATGGGAAAACCTGCCTGGTTTAACAACTCTTCCTGTTCCGGTGCCCAGACGGACGTCACTTCCTGTTTCGGCACCCAGATGGACGTCACTTCCTATTCCGGTCTAATGACATCACTTCCGGTTTCCAGTATATAAAACCTCCCTTCTAACAGATCAGTTCAGTTCATTCTGGGAACTCAAACAAGCAATATCGTTGTGCTGACTTTAAACCTTTTGCGGCCAGGAACAACATACGGGTGGCTGCCTCAAACCTTTTTCAGTGTGTTGAGAGTCATTCTTTTACAATTGGTATCTTTTTTTTTACAGCATCCTGTAATTATGTGAGCACTACTGTATTTGGCAACCTTCCCCACCTACAAAACCTACAGGCTCAGAAGTTCAAAATAACTGTCATGACTAATTTAAAAAAAAAAAAAAGATAAAGGTTTCTCAAACACTGAAAAACTTGCCACTTTAATCATATATTTTTTTTCTGAAAAAGTATCACGATTACAAGGTCCTTCCTGAAGGATTCTGTCTGAAATTCAAACAGCATCCTTTGCATTTTTGCACTTACTGTAAAATTATAAAGAGTTTCTTTCTACAGCTTTCACATAAACACATGGTGTTCAACATGAGTCTAGTGAAGCAACGGTTTATACTAATAGATATTGCTATGAAGGAAGCCAAGAATCTTCTGTAATACATTGCTCCATAGCTTTGTTAACATCCAGATCAGATCTTTGAATTTCTAGCTTTATCATTTTTTCATCAACAATAAAGACAGTAAACCCCTCATCAAATAACAAGCCACTCTTTGTAACAATAATCTTCTAATCACTATTACACTGTAAGCTCCAGTTTTTCAGAATCACTGGACAGCATGGGCCTGTATTTTGTACAGACAATCCCAAAGTTTACATCAGCTTAACTGTTTTTTTTTTTCAGTAGTTAAAAAGTAAAAGTACAAATCCAGGACAACGTAAACATAGGGCAACACCAAAGGTACAGGAAAAAATAAAAATGGAGGCACTGCAGAAGTGTCAACATGTTGTGTGTTGATTAGTACAGGCAAGAAATAATTTCACTGTACTCTGTTCATGTGACAATTATGACCATCTAAACCTATAAAAATCCTAACAAGAACAATCTAAGCTCTTTGTCATTGATGTGCACATTTCTCCAAAAATTAATGATAGAATAATTTTAATCTTTACCCCCAATTTCCCTAATTTTTTTTTTGCCCATGACTTTCCTCCATTTACCTGTGTAAAATGTTTTCTTCTTTTCAGTTACACAACTGATGAAGGTCTCTGACCTTTTTTTATTTATTTCAATGTGGGAATAACCTTTACTTTTTTTCTTTTTCAGATGCACACTGACATAGTGCATCAGTAACAACATCAGATATAAAAAATTAAACTTCAATAACAATAAAAAAATAATAATTTAAACTTATCCTGTGAGTATACTTAACCTCTTAGCAAGTATGCACCCCCCCTGTTTGATTTCAAAATACCTTGAATTGTGTCATAGAGACTCTAATTAGGTTGATACCATTCATTGAGTATCATAGATGATGCAAATTAGCTGCCACTGAATCTCTTCTTCAAATAGCTTGTCCCACCTCATCCCGCAGTTGAAGATCTGGTGACATTGTAGACCACCGAATTATGCTTAATAAGCTATGATTTTAAATAAACCATTTAAAAATTGTCCTTACCTTGTGGCATTATCAAGGTGTTAAAGCTTGTTTCTAAATTTGTACATGACTGCCAAGAAGGAATGGTAGAGATCAGCAATTATGTTCATATACCTTCATTATCATTAAAACATTCCTTTAATTACATTCAATAACCTAATCTGTGCTTAACACATAAAAAAATATTATTTTTGCAACAACAGAATGCATTTTGCATTCTTAAAAGTATGTACAGTATGTATGTATAGACTCAAGGGAATTTCACCTTATTTTGGTGCATACATCGACATGAATTAGAAGGAACAAAGACTCATTACATCAGAGAATTTTTTTAAAAAACCTTGTTTCTTACCACTGAACCTTTTTTTTTGGTTTTGCAAACACAAGTAGAAATTGGTTGGGCCATTAACTACCATTACCACACTAAGATGACTCAGGCGCTGCCACTAGTGGCAGCCTTTCCAGGCTTTGTGTACGACTTTATCTTTCTACCTTTTTGTCTATTTTATCTATTTCACTGTTCGCTCCTACCACTTTCTTTTATGTGGACTCGTTCTCTGGACACTTTTTACTACTTGGACATGGATTTTTACATGCCGAGGCTCGTCTATTCAGGTATTTTCTTGTGAATTTCCCCTTGGGATTAATAAAGTAGGGCGGCACGGTGGCGCAGTGGGTAGCGCTGCTGCCTCGCAGTTGGGGGACCTGGGTTCGATTCCCGGGTCCTCCCTGCGTGGAGTTTGCATGTTCTCCCCGTGTCTGCGTGGGTTTCCTCCGGACGCTCCGGTTTCCTCCCACATTCCAAAGACATGCAGGTTAGGTGGATTGGCGATTCTAAATTGGCCCTAGTGTGTGCTTGGTGTGTGGGTGTGTTTGTGTGTGTCCTGCGGTGGGTTGGCACCCTGCCCAGGATTGTTTCCTGCCTTGAGCCCTGTGTTGGCTGGGATTGGCTCCAGCAGACCCCCGTGACCCTGTGTTCGGATTCAGCGGGTTGGAAAATGGATGGATGGATTAATAAAGTATCTATCTATCTATCTATCTATCTATCTATCTATCTATCTATCTATCTATCTATCTATCTATCTATCTATCTATCTATTTGTGGAATGGCACAAAACATATATTTTCTGATATGTCTATTTCTGCACCACTGATGTATTTATCTATTAGTTCACAGATTTACTCTGCAAAAGTGGTTTCAGCCTTCAATTAGCCGTTCCCTCCAGCAGGTTGTTGCTTTTGATTCAGTCTTGCATTTGGCTCCCCATCAACGTGTCACATTCAAAGTCAGTTAATTCTTAGTAGTGAAAGAGTTTAGCAAAATCACAGAAATGTTTGGGAATGTCAGTGAAATACATTGAAGTAAAAAAAAATAAATAAACGCTGCGCCAGCGTGCCCTTAAACAACAAATGATGCAGATGCAACGATAACTACAAACAAAATTAAACAAATGGCCACAAGCTAGTAATAAGTAAAAAAGAAAAAGTACAGTATCACTGCAGTCACTGAGTTCCAATCTTTGGGGCAGTATTTTTTTAAGTTGTGCATTAGCTGGCAGTCACAATTGGCGGCCGAGTCCATAGAGCTTGCACATTTTTTTTTGTTTCCGATCCCTCTGTGCAGAAGCTTTGTACGTTTTTCTTCCATCAAGAAGATAGAAACACCTTGTGAATAGTTCTTCTTTTTTTGGCTGCTCCCGTTAGGGGTCGCCACAGTGGATCATCTCATAAATCTATATTATTTCACAGAGGCTCATGTGTCCTCTAAATTGGGGAAGTAGAGGTGAGGGCTCCTTTAAGGTTTGTTGTGATTCACCATAGCGCCATGTGACTAACTGCACATGCATTCAGCCTGTACAGTATGTGAGATGTGCCTTGAGTCATGGTGGCGAATGAGTGAGTGCACAAGGATCAGCATTATAATCGGTAGCAGTGCTCATAATATTCTCATCGTCAGTTAACGTACACTGTTAATGAAAATACTGCATGTCTTTTTTTTAAACACATGAAGGGTGCAAATCCAACTGGAGTAACAATCAGAGAGTGAAACTGACATAAAATGTGAGGTGGAACATGCTTATAGACACATGCTTGAAAGGTCTGCGCATGACTGCTACAGCTCTGTGATGTCACACAGCATCATGGGGTACTGGGATAAAACATGTTTCTCTTAACTGGCTGCATGGCAAATTTCCAGAAAAATATTTGTCAAATAATGTCACTGATAAACACAGCATATTCGCTTTGAAAATGCTTTGCTCATTCTCGTTCTGAATTTTGCACATACACTCAATTCATTGATAACTGCCTATATGTTTAAATAGCAATGTTCACACACTACTTTTTTTAAACAATTGTTAAAAATTACTGTAAATCTGTTTACACTATTGATAAAACTTGGTTGCTGCTAAACATTGAAAAATAACATAACAAACCAATATAGGAAATTCATCCCATTATAACCAATAATACCTTTTCAGCTAAGGTTTCTAAAATATGGTCAAGTTAAGATTTGATATGTCCTAAAACACAGCTGTCTACTGTTATAATTCATCCAGGGTCTCATCAAGAGCTCAAATGTGTTTTCTTTTTATTATATTGTTATTTATAATAATAATAAGAAGAAGAATAAGTTGTATTTATATTTATTATGTTTATCAATCTTTCTATGTTTTATTTATTGAAAATTGTGTTAATTGATTTTGCAATTCCATATTACATTATTAATATATTCATTGTGTTTTTTGCCTTGTCCTCTTTATATTCAGCCTGAGCCTGGGCTTGGGCCACCAAAAGCTGCAGCTTGGGGCCTAATTGACCCCAGCAGTATTTAAGAAGAAGCATCCTTTACTATGGCTGTTTAAGCATTGAGGTTTGTTTCTGTCTCTCAAATTGTGCTTTTGTTCTGAGTTTGGATTTCATATTCTGAACCCCTGCTCATGTCTCACAGTACTGTCTCTGGTTATTGATTTTTAGATTTGTTCGTGTTAAGGTTGAGGCAAAGATATTTTGCTTCCTTTTTTGTGCATGCATTTGTGTTCCTTTGGATATTTTTTTTTGAAACCTGATAATATTTAAATATTAAAAGGAGCGTTGCTTTGTTTTCTTGTGCTAGAACTTTTAACAGCTTTGCTTGTTAACCTTTGAATTTGTTAACCTTTGCCTGTTAACCTTTTTTTTTCTCCAGTTTAAATTAAATTTTTTCATTTTTTTCTATCTTCCCAGCCATTTGACCTTAATTCATCCTTAGAGACTTACATCATGATTTTTTATGTAAGGCCACCATTCTTCTACTCGTTATATATCTGTTTTATAAGATCATACTGTATATACATTTGTTTTTTCTTTGTTACTTATTCACTAATAGTCTTGCCAAATCTTATTTGTTATTTTTTTCCTGTAAGTTTCTCTTTGACAACTTGTAAAACAATTTGAGCTACGTTGTTTGTACCAAAATGTGTTATAAAAATAAATGTTGTCGTTGTTGAAGATATTTTTCGTCTTTAAGCTTTAGCACTTTTTTTTGGGCCTGTACAGACCTAAAGCCTGCCTTTTGAGTTTGGAGCTTGGCTGTCTAAAGTGTTAAGGCCTACTCTACTTGTGCAAACCTTTGTGGATAAACAGGTCTGACTTTATGATGTCCACACCCTTCTTGAGCTTTAAGAGTAGGGAGGATCACAATACCAACTACACTATTTAGTACTTTATTCCTAGTATTTGACTTTTAAAGAAATGTTTCCAGGTTGTTGTGTAAAAGATGTTCTTAACTGTAACAGATCACCTACGAATAATTACCCTTCTATTCAACACAAAGTCCTGGGTAATATAGCATTCCAACAAAGAACACCTCTGAACAGCCCCCAAAATAACAAATAACTACAGTTCCTCTGAAAAGAAAAAGTCAAGAGACTTTTCTGGCAAATAGGAACATATACATATCCTGTTAAACAACGAACTGCTGATCCAACCAGCCTTTCACTCTGCTGGTGAACTAACAACTCTCTCTAACCTTTCTCCAATCAATTGAATGACCCCTCACTACGGCAGTCTCAGCCTTACTAAATCTCACTTAATTTCCCGACCAGCCTACCCTCTCAAAGGGAGCAACCATTTTCACGACAAAGGAGAAGAAATGGATCTTCTTGACAAAAAGTAGTACATAATACTGGGCTAGCCAAATAAAAGAAACGCCAACCAAAAGAAACTAATCATGCTAAAATGAAACCAACACACCTTAAACAATCACGAAACTTCCCCTATGACTGTCTTCCTGGGTAACTGCATGTTTGCACTTGCACTTGGTCAGGGTACAGTGTATAAAGTACAGTCATCAGAGCATGCACACATGCATAAGACTCACAGCTGAAGAAAATGGAAAATGGAAACTCTAGAAGACAGCTTGCTGGTAAGCTCCAGGTTTGCTGTTAGTTTCCTCACAGTAAAATAATTACTGAGCCTAGAGATTAAATAAAGCCATTTACACTGCTACTAGCTTGTTGCATTAGCTAGATGGTGATGCTGCCATCACCACAATAACCAGCTTCCATCTCTGCCTCTGGGTTCTGGAAAGATGAGCAGTGTATAAAGAAACAGATACATTATATGCTGTTAATACCCTTGCCTATTGCCTACCTGATATGGCATCTTGCATCATTCTCTCACCTTCTGGGTGGTGATTGCACATGGAGGTTCTATGCAGCTTGGATTGAGACTGACAGGACTATGTGGTTCACCAGTAAATACCACTCACAGTCCTGGCATTCCTGTTACAAGTGAGGTTCTCCTTCATGTAAATGAGACTAACATGAGGGTTTATAATAGATTGTCCTTTGTCTGGCTCCTTTCCCTTTTGCCATTGGTAATACTGTCAGGAACACATATGCATGACTAGGCCTTTTAATTCTTAGGACCACTAAAGGACACATGCTACAAGCAGATTTTTTGTGATTTATGTTTACCTTTTAGACCTTAAGGAGAATTATATACATACATTTGTATTTTAAACAAAGACTGTCATAAAATGTCTTCAAGAAGTCTAAAAGATCTCAAGAAAAGAAAAATATTGTAAGGTTCAAAGCTTTGTAAGTGGGCAACATTTTTATAGACACTGGACGTTGTGTACCAAAATGTGAATTATTGAGTGCAACTGATTAATTTTAAGATATATTAAAGATTATAAGAATCAAGACAGTTTTTTGAACACTTGGCATAATGGATGGAAATGAAACTGGCACCTGGAAATATTCCTTCTATATTAGTGTGTTTGTTGCTACTAGTTTATTATTTTTAGTTTTAACATTTTAATTATTCTCTTAAAGCCCTAGCATTTTTTCCTGAATTTCTTGTATACCACGGAGATATTAGCATATACAATTTTAGTTAAATGAAAGAACATAAAAAAATCGTAAGGCATGAGAAGTGCAGTAAAGAAAAATGAGAAAAGACATTAAAGGACAGTGTTAAGGGCATTGTACCCCACGGTAATAACGGCATTACAAAGAATTCATGCATAGTGCGATTGTGATTCATTTGGATGGCTGGGAAAGTTCTCCAATTCACCTTTCTAGAGATAAAGTGGTTGTCACTTTATAATGTATAAAGGTTACAGATATGGTCATTTAGTAACATTTTAAAAAGACTATGGATGTGACTTTCTGCTATGTTACATTTTTTATAGCCTTCTAGCTTCTTTGTGATGTACCTGCCATGGTCACTGGTTACAATTAAAGGCAGGTGATATCAATGTGTGACTACAATCCATAATTGTTATGTCACTAATTGTGTGAGAAATATAACCCATGGAAGCTATACCTCAAATACTGGGATTTAAAGACAAATAAGTGAAAATGTATTGCAATTCTTATAATGCTTTTCAAATGTGAAAGATTTATACAAATCTTTTTTTCAATAAAACTGCATTTTAATCTACCTTAATATTTTACAATATAAAGCTTTGATTTGCTTTCTTGAGCTGTTTGATACTCCTGGAGAATAAACCACTGACCATAATTCTCCAGCGACTTCTACCTTGTGTTACAATAACTAGTTGCTACCATACAAGTGCTACCAACTTAATATTTGAATGAGAACTCTCTACGTATTTCTTAGTCTTCCTCTTCTCCTTTCCCCATAGGGAATCCATGTCAGTGACTGTTGAGTGACACTGGATTCTAGTTTCCTTAAAGCGTGGCCAAGCCAGCCCTATTTTCTTCACAGTATGTCTTCTTCCATTGTAAGCTGCTGTGTTGATGTAATTCAGTGTTGAGGATAATTCTTCACAGGCATTGATTTAAAAACATTTGGTTTTTCCATGTGGTGGTCTTGGTGATTCTCCTGGCTTCTGTGCCATACAGCAGTACAGATTTGACATTGGAATTAAAAAGATATATCTTGGTGGAACATCCAATCTCATTGGAACTCCAGATGTTTCTGAGAAGCATAAATGTTGTTCTTACTTTGCTGGTCCTGGCTTTGACATCCATGTTTGACACTCTTTGTTTGTCCACCACACTGCCCAAGTATGTGAAGGCTTTGACCTTCTCTAAAATAAGTTTGACTGCCTCTTTATGCTCACCTTCAGGACTTTTATTTTTCTCTTCAGCATGTTAAGTAAAATTTGGGCTGAGGCTGCAAAGTGGTCCAGTAACTTATTTTGTGTCTGCTAATGACTATGGCTATAAGAAATGAAAAATCGGGAGTGGTCTCGCCTAGACTTTCTCATGTACTCAGATATCGGGATGGATATTTGAAGAGTAAACCACAAGACAATTATTATATTTTTATATTATGTACATTAAAGAACCATCAACAACAAATCAAATCAAATTAATAATATATTGGACAATTATTATAAAAGTAAAGTTGAATAAATTGGACAGCTGCATAAATAAAAAAGTACCACTTCCGGTTAGCGGAAATAGCACTAAAGTTGATAGAAACCTATGTTTTGTACCTAATACTTGTATGCAAAATTTGGTTGACCTAAGTGAAAGCATACTCAAGTTATCATGTTTATATATACACACACACACAACCAGACACACAGACATAATTCCAAAAATGTTATTTTCGCACTCAGGGAGGTATAAAATGACAAGATTCATCAAAATCTCGAAATCGAATTTTTGGACAATTACAATACTTTCCCTAAGAGAAAGTAAATCGGATACAAGGAGGTCTAAAATGTCAACATTCATCAAAATCTCGAAGTACCCAAGGAGTCTCTGAAGAAACACAATACTGATGGAGTCCAGTCTTCGTCTCAAGTCACTGGATAGCCATATAACAAGACAGCAAGTATCAGGACTCTAAAGACTTGGGCCTTCATCCTTTTATATAGATATTGAGAGCGCCACCCACCCCTTTCCAGCGACCTCATGACACCCCATGCTCTCCCAATCAGTATGCGGACTTCATAGGAAGAGTCACCAGAGACATGAATGTCACTGCTGAGGTAAGTAAACCTCTCGACAAGGTCAACACTCTCTCCACAGACAGACACACTGCTGATGGCTGTGCTTAACAGGCCATTAAAGGCCTGAATCTTGGTTTTTATCCAGGGCATTTGCAAGCCCAGACTCTCAGACTCCTCGCTCAGTGTCAGCCCCAATCAAAGCCTCCAATGACTACGTGAAGATCACAGATTCGTCAGTAGAGTCAAGATCAGTGAATTTTTCTTCATCAACAGATGCCCCTCAGCCGCTGGACCTCACAACCTTGCCCAACACCTAGTCCATTCAAGCACTGAACAGTGTAGGAGCAACAATACACCCCTAATGAACCCCAGAATCAACTGGGAATAATGCAAAGTTTCTGGCTCCACTCTGCACAGCACTCACAGTACCAGTGTATAGGCCAGCTATGATATCCAGCAACTTTGAGGAGTTCCTGGAAAGTCTCAGGATGTCCCACAGGGCAGCTCAATCAACTGAGTTGAATGCTTTACGAAAACTGTCAAAGGCTGCAAAGTAACTGCCGATATTCATTTTTGTGCTCCATGAGAACCCTCAGTGCCAGGATGCGGTCGATGGTAAACTTCTTAGGCATAAAACCAGACTGCTCCAGTTGCTGGTAGGTGAGCAAGTGATCACGGATCCTACTGAAGATGACCCTAGCAAGGATCTTGCCTGGCACTGAGAGAAGTATTATCCCCCTGTAGTTGTTGCAATCTAGGTAATGGCCCTTCCCTTTCCAGATAGGGAAGACAAGTCCCATTTTCCAGTCAGTTGAGATGACACCAATCTCCCAAATGGAAGCAAAGATTGCTTGTAATGCCAGGAGGACAGCCTTTCCACCAGCCTGGGGAAGTTCAACCCGGATACCACAGATCCTTGCAGCCTTTCCTACCCTGAGCTGGTTCACCATAATGATAATATTATAAAAATATGTTCTGCATAGATTCATTGTATGTTGTGTCTTCCCTGCTGAGTTAAGCATATTATGTTCTTCTCTATGTAGCGCAGATTGTTTAGTGACAGGAACAGCTCTGGGGGTATATAATGCTGATCCCTTGCACCACAAGAGCATGATGTGCACAATGATGAAATAATTAAAAATTTAAACACACAACTGAAATTGCTTTTGGCCATGGCACTTCTAATGTTAAACGAATCTCTCTGTTTATCATGGTGCTGCTTTGAAGATCTTGTGCACATTTTGAGAACCGCTGTTTTACAGAGTTGTCCACTGCAGGGTGCAGGGCTGCAGAAGGCAAGCATCTCAGATAGATAAACCAATTGCATTACACAATCAATTGCATATAAAGGTTTTTATTACTGTGGGAAATGAGACTTGATCATGACCACAATTTATCCAGCATTTCTCTGACATCTGTCTGTGTCAAAGTGTGTTTTTCCTGTAACTGAACCAGCTCTAAAAAGTGACAATGCAGCTCAACATGAGATCAAATTTTATCTCTGGAAGGCACAGTGGCTAGCACTGCTGCCTCATAGCTCAGGTCACATTTTTTCACCACAATAATTGGTCCAGCATATTTGGCAGACGCTTCTCTTGCTCTCAGAGACACTTTAAAGATTATTCAGCATTATAATCCATTCAAAACTAGTTGAATTTCTCCTTCATCATTGAATTTAATGCATTTTGCAGTTCACTGAAATTCCCAAACATTTCCAGGTTTTCGCTGAACACGAGGCAAAGCAAATTCAACATGATTCACTCAACACCAGTAGTGTATTTCATTCTATGGATTGCTCCACTATGATCTGCAGTATAGCAATCTGGTCAATACAGGATCTGACCTGTCTGAAGCCTTCCTGTTGATCTCATAATCTCTGGTGCTTTTCCTTTCCTGATTTGTGCCACTACCCTTCTAATTGCTGCTTTCTCTCTTACAGTTATTTGGAAAATCTTTTGTTGCCTCTTGAATGTCAGGTGGACTTGCTGATGCTAGTCTGTTTTGCAGTACTTTAAAATGCTCTGCTCATCTGCTGGTCGATCTTCCTGCTTATCCTTCCACCCCGTAAGGTTTTTGGTTGCATCATGCAATTGTTTCATATTCTTGTCTTCTACTGATTCCTCTAGTTACTGAGTCAACACTTTCATAAACTTTCCTTTTTTCAGAAACTCTTTTTCATGTCAATATTTATTGTCTCATACTCTTTCTGTGCTACTTCTTTTGTTTGTTTTATCTAACTTTTGTTATAAACAGTTGCTTTTTCCTTCCTTTGTTGAATCATTTTGTATGTTTCTACTTCTTCACAGACAGCATTAAATGTCTCTTTGATCTCCTTCCATTGAGTGTTGATATTTTGTTGGAGAGCACTGTCTTCTATTATTCTCTTATATTTGCTGTTTTTCAGAAATATACTTTGCAACTTGCATTTCTTCTTTCCTAGTCCTACCAGTTCATCTTCAACTTTAACTTCAGTTTTGCTGTCACCAGGGGCCTCATGTATAAACGGTGCATATGCATAAAAATGTTGTGTACTCCCATTTCCATGCTCAAATTGCGATGTATAAAACCTAAACTTTAAGCTCAAACCCAGGCGTACGCAATTTCTCCGCTCGGTTTTGCAAACTGACTTCACCCAATGTCAAAGCAGTGCTTTTGTTCCAGTGTGATTTCCCTTTCTTTTTTAGATCCACATCTCTGACGCGGCTTTCCCATATACACTGAAATTAACCACATATTGTTTATTAGTTTAAGGCATCTGATTGTAATTAACCTGTAACAATATAATGGTCCAAGAAATAGCCAAACTATTGCAAATACCATAGCTGCTTTAGCGTTGTTACTCTCACTGCACCTTCTTCTTCTTCTTTCAGCTGTTCCCGTTAGGGGTTGCCACAGCGGATCATCTTTTTCTATATTACTCTCACTGCACCACTCGGAGTATTTATATCACTGTATCTGAGTGTGGAATCACAGCTCTACAGCAGCTGATCGGAAAGTTAATTATCGGTATACAGCATCAAGCACACACTGCCTCACCCATGCTGTCTATTGAACTGCTCTCAAATGACAAACGCTTCAGAGCCTTTCATGTATTGACCTCGCGGTTCAGAAACAGTTTTATCCCAAGAACTATAAACGCACTCAATCAGTCCATCAAGTGCTCCTTGTAGAACTGTTTGTACTTATTAATACAATTACCTCACTGTAAACTTGCGATACAGTAATAATATTGCACATCCTAAGCCACTTTAGCGCATTTTTACATACAGTATGATGACAATACCATTTTTAAGATGAAATGCAGCAAAATATGTTTATTATATTATACAGATAAAACTTTAACTTCATTTAAATAATCTATATTAGTTAATAATTAAACATGTGAGGACACTGTGTCGCAGCGCTAGCAAGGAGCTGGTGCCCCGATCAGGGATTGTTCCTGCCTCGCTCTGTATTCTTGCTGGGGCTGGCGTGACACTGGAAGGATAGAATAATTAAGCATGTACTACGAAGATATTTCAATATTCCTTAAACGTTTTGAAGAATCAGCGTTCTCAGCTTGCAGATGGCTTTACATCAATTACAGAGCTGATTGTGTGGCGATTGGGTATTTGGAGAAAGAAAAGGAAGGACAGGAGTTGGGGGTTAGTACGTTTGAAAGAGACAGTACTGCTGCAATAAATTATTTCATCGAAGGTAACGCACGGCGCAACAAGCATCTTGCGTGAGGCATGAACAATCTCTGGATGAGGCGCCAACTCATCACTATCACTGTGCCACTGTGTTCCCATGTTTAATACATGCTTTAATTCCTTTCATCATGAAAGTATACATCTCAGTATTTAAATTATTCAGAGACCTGTAATATCACAAATGTAATGGATTCTGTGTCCTGTTGGAGGAAGAGAAAACCCATTTAAGAAGCACATAGTGATTCACACACATTGAGCACATAGAAGAACACATACAAAACAAAGCATTTAACGTGCTACTTTAGTTACGATGGGATTTGAGAAACTAGTAAATGAAACAATTTTAAGATGAAGTTTATGATGTTCTACTTTAATGACAAAATAAACTATGTGATTAAAGTGGAAATTTCGAGATTAAAGTTGACATTTCAGGCTTTCTTCCCACTCTGTCCCTATCTTTTTTTTCTTTTCTCTGTACCCTAATAAGCTTTCATATGACACTCAGACGGTGGGCTACGACTCGCATTTTCATGGAAACTTTGATATCTGACAACTTCTTTTTTATTTCGGGCACTGTGCAACTTTGTGAACTTGAGCTTTCGAGTTTCTCCGACACTCTATGTCACTCGATCAACTTCATTTTGTTGTTTATACCACTGTTTAAACCAACAAATAGTGCGTTTTTCCTTGCCTCCACTTGGTATTCACTGAAATTCTTCTATTTCCCCCCATGCTTTTGCCATTGCCTTTTCACAGAACGCTGAGCTTAAGGGCTATTTATATTGATTTGCATATTCAAATAGGCATAATTCTGGGAGGAGTTTGGGGTGGGACAGCAGGCGCGTGCATGTGTGTAACTTTTCATGCTGACCAGAATTTATGGAGTGGAAGAACGTGGAAGTTGGCAAACGCACACATTTATGCATCTGGATTTTTTGTGTGTACGAACATTCCTGCTTTTGTCTGTATGCTATGTTGTAATGTGAATTCTACGCACAGCGTTATGTATGAGGCCCCAGGTGATGGTCAGATGCCCTATCAGCCCCTTTTTCACTATGACATCCAGGAGATTCTCCAGAGCGTCTTTGAGATACAGATGTGACCAATCTGGTTCTCTGTGATGTGGTCTGGAGAAACCCAAGTAGCTTTATGGATCATTGTATGTTGTAATATACAGTGATCCCTCGCTATATCGCGCTTCGCCTTTCGCGGCTTCACTCTATCGCGGATTTTATATGTAAGCATATTTAAATATATATCGCGGATTTTTTGCTGGTTCGCGGATTTCTGAGGACTATGGGTCTTTTAATTTCTGGTACATGCTTCCTCAGTTGGTTTGCCCAGTTGATTTCATACAAGGGACGCTATTGGCAGATGGCTGAGAAGCTACCCAACTTACTTTTCTTTCTCTCTCTCTCTTGCGCTGACTATCTGTGATCCTGACGTAGGGGGTGTGAGCAGGGGGGCTGTTCGCGCACCTAAACGATACGGACGCTCGTCTAAAAATGCTGAAAGATTATCTTCACGTTGCTACCTTCTGTGTGCAGCTTTTAAGTATGCTGCACGGTGCTTCGCATACTTAAAAGCTCAAAGGGCACGTATTGATTTTTGACTTTGTTTCTCTCTATCTCTCTCTCTCTCTCTCTCTCTGCTCCTGACGGAGGGGGTGTGAGCAGCCGCCTTCAACAGCTTTGTACCGGCGGTGCTTTGCATACTTAAGCTACACAGCCCTATTGATATGTTTGCTTTCATCTCTGTTTCCTTTGAAGAGGAAGATATGTTTGCATTCTTTTAATTGTGAGACAGAACTGTCATCTCTGTCTTGTCATGGAGCACAGTTTAAACTTTTGAAAAAGAGACAAATGTTTGTTTGCAGTGTTTGAATAACATTCCTGTCTCTCTACAACCTCCTGTGTTTCTGTGCAAATCTGTGACCCAAGCATGACAATATAAAAATAACCATATAAACATATGGTTTCTACTTCGCGGATTTTCCTATTTCGCGGGTGGCTCTGGAACGCAACCCCTGCGATGGAGGAGGGATTACTGTGCTTCCCTAATCACAAAGATGCTTAAGGCAGAAATATAATTTTGTTCATTTCTGTGATTGCAAGGTAGCCCATCATCTCCTCTTATCCTGGGTTGCTTACACCAGCCTTTGCATTGAAGCCTCTTATCAGGATATTGATGTCTCTCTTGCTCTGTTTGCTCAAAATACTCTCTAAATTGTCATAGCACTGCTCCTTCATTTCATTGCTGGCGTCACTGGTCAGAGAGCAGCACATTCACCTTTAGTCTTTTTTTCTTTGTTGCAAAGAGATGATGTAAGGAATCATGGTATTCTTGCCTTCCATTCCATGTGTGATTTCTGTGCCTCTTTTCCTATCATGAGCTACACCCTTCTGTGTGGGGAGCACCCTAACGCTCTTGTCAGTTTGCCTGTCATCAGCCTTTGCATTCCTGATTGTATAAACTGGGTTTCTTTCTATGTATCTAATCTATCTAATTCATTGCCCTGAGATTCCAGGAGCCCAAAGTTAAAATCTTTCCCAGGTTTTCTAAAGTCTCTTTTAAACTGTTTTTGATATTTCTGCAGCAAGCTTTTTTGTCGGGATGGGACTACTAGTCCTACACCCAACCCTTCATTCTTTAGATAGGCTTGGAACCTGTCTAGGTAGAGTTTAACACACACACACACACGCACACACACACACACACCCACACAGCCATATACACACATGTACGCACACACACACACAATTCTCTCTGACTCTGACTTGAACCACCACTAGTGTTTCAACAAACAATGACCCATAAAGTAAAGTTCTACTGTGATTTTAAAAGTTTACCGGTGATGAAAACTATGTTGCATGATTTTTCTAGCACTCTACATATTTCACAATGATTTTTGCTGCTGGTCATTTCTTTCTTAGTTGCTAGTCTTGGGTGAAAAGGTTTTTTTTTCAGTTTCTTGCAACTGAATCAAAATGTTTTATTGATAAAAAAAGACTGTACTGTACTACTGCTCTCAAATGACATGTTACTGATAGAAAAGGGCACAGTATATACAATTATTTTAATGCCATAGCAATATATAATAAATAGGACAGAGACATGAAGAAGTAAAATAAAGTTTCATTACAGGAAGTCTGTAATTTCTCCTCAAATATTACTGTTTTTACTCTTAAGGTTTCCAAGGTGTTACTTTGAATCACACCGCCAATCACTATGTCCCATAGATATCTGTGTACAAAATGGTCTGTTCCACTCTTAACCAGCTTCAGATGTTCCAGTGTCTCTTGATTTAACACATTATTTGAAAAAAAGAACTTGGCGTAACTTATAATATTCACATAATATGAACTAATATTCCGGTTATTTTTGGGTACTCCCTCGTATTTATTAGGAAACTAGCCACAGAGACAGGTAATAGAATAATTTAAAAATATATGCTACCTCTTCCCCTACGTGTACCTTTAGCACCTTTCCTCTGTATTCATATGTGTTTGAACCTTGCTTGACCGGCACTCCCTATCTCAAGCATGTTCCTGTAAAGCCTGCTTCTCAGACTCGGTCATTATCTTCGAGGAGCCTTTCTTACCTCCCGTCTGCTTTTATACTCGCCATCTTTGAAGGCGGCTCTGTTAGTGTGCATCATACAGCTTTACTCCTCCTTGTGCATCTCAAATTCACACTTCCTCTTTCACTGTGTCTCTAAAGCCAAACTGACCAATCACACCAATACCAAACTGACCAATCAGATTGCTCAGGGGGACTGGACGCATAGACCTTAGTGTTTTATTATACAGTAGATAAATATAATGAACATTAGAAAAACAAAACATTAAATGACAAGATAAAAAGAATGATTTAATTCCTAACTAATATTTGGTTCACCCAGTAATCATGTAGCATAGGTAGGTTGTAATTTCTGGAGTAACACAAAAAGACAATGAAACTGGGAACTGACCACTTGCCTAATTAATTGAAGAGTCTGTTTAAAAGAAAAAAATGATTAGGATGAAAATCTGCAACTACAGGAATGCCTGAGGACTGAACTTAAAAACCTCTCATCTAAAAAATCAATCCAAAATAGAGGGGGCTGTATCAGCATTACGAACCAACTGAGAACACAAAATCTGGTTCATTGCAAAATATACATCCAAACTCACAGAGCATTGACTTTAACTTGCTATTTAACCTAAAATGAAATTCTTTTGAAAATGAGAGAAAACCAGAGTGCTCTGGGACAACCCAAACAAGCATGCTGAATGTGCAAACTCCATACAGAGAAGGAGTAGGTCTGGAAGTCAGCCCAGGTTTCTAAAGCTATGAGGAGGCTTTTATTTGAAATACTGATACCATCAACTTCATTTACGTCCATGCTCTACCATCCTGTAACCAGAACCTGTAATCTCTACAGCTAAGAGTTCAATGATTACTTGTAGAGAAAAAAATTAAAATAGCAGTCATTTGAAATCCATGTAAAAATGCTTAGTTAAGATAAATTTTAAAATTTCTTGAATGTTTTTAAATTTTCATATCTTAATTTGCTAATGTTTCTTACGGTTCAGTTACCAAGATGGCACTGATCTCCAAAAAGGTGAGGAAAGGAGTCAGACAATTAATTTGTTGCCTCTGTAATCTCAATTTTTGTCTTTAAAACTAAACAAAAGGAGCTAAATACAATTGTTCTAGTGACTTCTCCTGTGATTCATTATTTATTTTAGATTTAACTAAAATATTCTCATACAATTGCACCAGTGTCTATAATTTTTATGTGCATGATCAAGACAAAAAACACAATTAAAATTTGCTTTCATTATGCTTCAAAAAGATAAAGTGCTACTTTAGCTTTAACACATTCAGGTAGAAACTGCATATCTGATAATGTATTTGTTTTTCTTGTCAAAAATGTTTACGGTATGTCTGCTGATTTAAAAAAAAACACTACCTATGTTGTCATTTTTGATTAAATGTTCTAATGTTCAAGCTTAATGAGCCGGAATCCAATTATGTTTTATTTTGGCCCATTGTTGAAACTGGTACTTGGATCCCGAAGGAACAAAAACAAATAAATATGTTCAAGTTAAAAAAGATCTGTATGACAGATAAAAGTGGCAGGAAAACAGAAAACTCACAGCTTGCATGAGCTGCCTCAAACCATGACAGTGTCAAAGATGTTAATGACACATTTCTTAAGTGTTCTATTATTAACAGGAAGCTTTTATTGTATCAGAAAGTGCATTAGGTGGTTAATATTATAAGAATTCAGTACCAGGAAGAAAAAAGTCAAGAGTACTCTAAATTATAGAGTGGAGACTTACAGTGTTCCTTTTACAAACAGGTTAAAGTCAAATGTTTTTGAGGTTAGCATAGTTCTTCCAAATTGTTTGATATTTCTGTGCAGTGAAGGTGATTTGCATGCTGGAAAAAGTAAGCAGTTTGACTTTATCAGATAAAATAAATATTTCTATATCTAAATGGGTTCATGTTTTATGTAAGTTACTGTGTCTAGAGTTATTATAAACACAATTACTGAAAGCAAAAAAGTGCTTTTGGTTAACGGAGCCCCAAGCTTTGAACTTTTCTCTTCAATGGCAATTTTCTGGACAACTACTGCTATTTCCATTTGCTACTTTAACTTAAATTATTAATTTAATATTTTTATTTCAATTTTTTTTTACATTTTTTGCCCTTAAGAATTTTTAAAACTTTCTTTAGCCAGATATTCTTTTGACTAATTCTACAGTATATTCAAATTAAACAATTCCTAATTATGTTCTTAGCAGCATTACTATGGAATAGTAACCCATTTCTCTGTTGCTCCAATTGCAGTTGCTTGTAAAGGTATCTCTTGGATGTTTTCTCAGTGTTTGTTTTTGATGCAGTGTCCTCTCACAGTCAATTTTCTGGAGACAATACATTAATTTATACAGTGTTTTTATATAGGGTGGAGAGAAATTTTGTTTAAAATGCCCTTGACAGATTATATTAACTTGAGGGAGGGTCTGCTGCATCGTGTTACATCACAGTATAGCCTCCAACATTTCAAAAAAGACTTCTAGGTGACTCATGTTCTTGCACAAGGATCTTACTGGTTAAATTATATTTTGCTACAGGTTGAGGCATTTAAAATGCATTATTGTTGACATTTAAACTAAAAAAAGAACAGATTAATGTAAATGGTACTAGATGCACATGAAAGATTTAAAAATACTGCTTAATAATATGCATGATGAGAGGTTACCCTTCTGTATGTTTTATATTATTCTTCAGTATTTTCAAACAGTTTATTTATTTATTTATTTATTTATTTATTTATTTATTTATTATTTAGCAGAGTACCTTTATTGAAAAAGTCAAATCATTCCAAAGTCTTCAAGGTGTTTTATTATAATGGATTTCATCTCTTACCAAATAAGTGAAGGTAAGTAATGAATAAAAAGAGATGATTAAAGATCTCAAAGACACAGATGGATAGAGACTGAAATCAGGAGATAAAAGGATGTTTGCTTCCAGGGAAAAAAAGAACAATAGCAAACTTAAACATGCTAATAAAATCCACTGATATTTTTATGGCTAAAATAGATAAATGGCCTATATTTTTCAAGTACCAGAACAGAGCTATGAAACCATGCAATCAAAAGAATAGAAGAGCATTTTTATCTACTTAATTAATACCACCATATAGTTTCCTAATAATGTGTTGCTTACTACTTGCACAGCATGTGAACCTTAGCGGCACATCATAAAGAAACAAGTTGCTCAGTAACATTCAGGGTGTCTATAAAGGTACTCCAGAGAAAACCAAGCTATGCCACTTTGTATTATCGTGATATTTCCCTTGACTTATCTTTTACTTATTTTCTTCAAGGATAGGTGTACTCATCAGATTCATTACCGGGTTGGTCTACTGTCACACCTTAATATTAATACACACGTACATAGATATACACAGTTTTTTTTTATCTGGTTAGTTTCCCTACTGTATGTTTTGAAATCCTCAAAATGCAAATTAAGTAGTTTTTTTAAGTTGAATAAAACATTACTTAAGAAATCATCTATAGTGTATAATTTTAAATAGCACTTTAACACAATTGTAAATGCCTTTCCAGTTTTGTCTATAGTAAGCAACTATACTTGCAAAAATGATGTTCTAACTTACTGTTGTAAGATGTAACTACTTGAGCATTTCCTTATACTATCTATATATATAATTCACTAAGCCAGAAGACAAGTAGCCGACCATGGAAAGCATGCCGGAAGGGGCGTGGATTCACTAAACCGCCGACAAGTAAGACGCCAATGGCGCACGCAGGAAGGAGCCACGCCCACCAACTCTTAGACCATTGGATACGACGAAAGAATCACAGAGCCACGCCCACCAACTCGGATGCGAAGCCAAGGGAAACATGCCGTCATTTCTGTTTGTCTGTGCCACAGTACACTTGCAGCTCTGAGCCACGTTGACTTTTCATTAGTCAACCTCAGTGGAACCTTGGTTCACACAGAGGCAGCGCCAGAGAGAGACAGAGGCACACACAGGCAGCGCGATAGAGAGAGCCGCGCACACACAGTCAGCGCCAGAGAGACAGAGGGGCGCGCACACACACACAGAGAGGCAACGCCAGAGAGAGACAGAGGCACACACAGGCAGCGCAAGAGAGAGACGCGCAATCCTTTAAAACTGAAGTTAAAACACAATGAAGGAAGCAGTCTTTAAAAACCAATAAGCCCTGTGCCTCTTTTTCATTAGCGTCTCACCTGCTTCAGGCCCTGCAACAGTCGAGACGTGCCTGACTCCACTACTGTCAGTCACCTGATTAAAAATGGCCTTTTGAAAGGGAGCTATGGACCCGCTATACCACAGGAACACATTGCCTTCGAGCCTGCTCTCGCTCACTGTAACGTACCGGCTTTCTCTCTCTCCTCACTCGCTCACACACTGCACAGGGGAGAAATGCCCGAAGCAGAGAGACAGAGGGGGTGGGGGCTCGCGTGCTGCTGAGAGAGAGAGGGAGAGAGGGCTCGAGTGCTTATGAGAGACAGAGGGTGAGGGGGCTCGCGTGCTGCTGAGAGTTAGGGGAGGCTCGCGTGCTGCTGAGAGAGAGAGAGAGAGAGGGGGGTGCTGGGGAGGCTTGCGTGCTGCTGAGAGAGAGAGGGAGAGGGGGGGCTGGGGAGGCTCGGGTGCTGCTGAGAGGGAGAGGGAGGGGCTGTGGAGGCTCGCGTGCTGCTGAGAGAGGGGGAGGGGGCTCGCGTGCTGCTGAGAGAGAGAGAGAGAGGGGGGCTGGGGAGGCTGTGTGCTGCTGGGGGGGCTGGGGAGGCTGCGTGCTGCTGAGAGAGAGGGGGGGCTGGGGAGGCTGCGTGCTGCTGAGAGAGAGAGAGAGAGGGGGGGCTGGGGAGGCTGCGTGCTGCTGAGAGAGAGAGAGGGGGGGGCTGGGGAGGCTCTGCTGAGAGAGAGAGGGGGGGGCTGGGAGGCTCGCGTGCTGCTGAGAGAGAGGGGGGGGCTGGGGAGGCTCGTGTGCTGCTGAGAGAGAGGGGGGGCTGGGGAGGTTCCCGTGCTGAGAGAGAGAGAGAGAGGGGGGGGCTGGGGGGGCTCGTGCTGCTGAGAGAGAGGGGGGGCTGGGGAGGCTCGTGTGCTGCTGAGAGAGGGGGAGGGGGCTGCGTGCTGCTGAGAGAGAGAGAGGGGGGGCTGGGGAGGCTCGTGTGCTGCTGAGAGAGAGGGGGGGCGGGGAGGTTCCCGTGCTGCTGAGAGAGAGAGAGAGAGGGGGGGGCTGGGGGGCTCACGTGCTGCTGAGAGAGAGGGGGGGCTGGGGAGGCTCGTGTGCTGCTGAGAGAGGGGGAGGGGGCTGCGTGCTGCTGAGAGAGAGGGGGGGCTGGGGTGGCTGCGTGCTGCTGAGAGGGGGGGGGCTGGGAGGCTGCATGCTGCTGAGAGAGAGAGAGGGGGGGCTGGGAGGCTCGCGTGCTGCTGAGAGAGAGAGGGGGGGGGCTGGGGAGGCTCGCATGCTGCTGAGAGAGAGAGAGAGGGGGGGCTGGGGAGGCTCGCGTGCTGCTGAGTGAGAGAGAGGGGGCTGGGGAGGCTCGCGTGCTGCTGAGAGAGAGAGAGAGAGAGGGGGGGGGCTGGGGAGGCTCACGTGCTGCTGAGAGAGAGGAGGGGGCTGGGGAGGCTCGCGTGCTGCTGAGAGAGGGGGTGGGGGCTTGCGTGCTGCTGAGAGAGAGAGAGAGAGAGAGAGGGGGGGCTCAAGTGCTGCTGAGAGAGAGAAGGGGGCTGGGGAGGCTGCGTGCTGCTGAGAGAGAGCGAGAGAGAGGGGGGGGTGCTGGGGAGGCTCGCGTGCTGCTGAGAGAGAGAGAGAGGGGGGGGGGCTGGGGAGGCTCGCGTGCTGCTGAGAGAGGGGGAGGGGGCTCGGGTGCTGCTGAGAGAGAGAGCCTGCGCATGCACTGCACATGCCATGCAGCTGAGCAGGGAGCCTGGGTGTTTATGTCAGTGTTATTCAATGTTTTTACTATTACACTGTGCATTCTATGGTGTAATTATTAACCATATTTGTGCTTAAAAGTCTTTAAAAAAATATATTTATTTTGTATGGTCTGGAATGGATTAATTGTATTTACATGCAATCCTATGGGGGAAATTGCTTCGGTTCACGACCAAATCGGTTTACGACCAAAGGTTTGGAACGAATTATGGTTGTGAACCGAGGTTCCACTGTATATTGAGTCTAGAAAACATGATCAGCAAGTCTTTGATAGGCTGCAACAAAATGATGAAAGAACGGGCACATTTTTTTCTCACAAGCTGGGTGGGTGTTAGTTAGTTAATTAGTTACTCGAAGGATTTCAAGATTTAATACGCACAAGCGGTAAAACTGCAAAAGCAGCCCAAACCAGAAAAGACTGCTGGCAAAAAGTGGCTGACAAATTAAACGCATGTGCATTGTACTTACTGAAAGCGGCGTTACGGATTTTGCAAATGTTCATTTTTTCCCTCTGCTTAAAAAACATTAAAAAAGCGGCGTGATTATGTGGCGTATACTATGCTGCAGGTTGGTATGCAGCGTGTAAAACAGTTTGTCGCGGATAATTTGCCTTTTACTTTAACACGAAGACAATTTCCTGTTAGATTTGCCTTTGCGATGACAATTGATAAGGCACAGGGCCAAACTTTCAAAAAGATGTGCATGTATCTGCCAAAACCAGTTTTCAGTCACGGACAGTTGTATGTTGCTCTCTCCAGAGGTCCTTCTTTTCATTCACTTACTGGTATGCCTGCAGGAACACGTGCAGCGAGCGAGAGAGAGCGAGCGAGCGACACACACACGCATACAGGCGCAGGAGAGAGAGAGCACTGGACGCATAAGAATAATAATACTTCATTACATTGATATACCGGTGTTTTCAGTATTCAAAGCGCTATCCACACAGAGAGAAACCGAGAAGCGAACCCAAAATCTTCCACAGTCTCCTTACTGCAAAACAGCAGCACTACCATTGCACTACAAGAATGCACCGGCCTCGATTTTGTTTTCACTTCTGTTTACAGCGATCGGATCGTAGCGTGCATTGTTGCAATGTTACTTTTCTTGGTGGCTTATTACATTACGGATGTTTCACATGTTAATTTTTTTCCCTGTGCTTAAAAGACATTAAAAAAGTGTTTCTCAACTGTGACTCCGGAACAACTCAGTACACAAGCTATATTAAGCTTCAACAATGAAGACTCGCTACACCTTAATGAACAAGTGCTGAAACTTATCCCTACCGACGAAGTAACTTTCACCAGCGTGGCCTCCATCGTCACAGACGATCCCGCTTTCAGTCACGGACAATTGTATGTTGCTCTCTCCAGAAGTCCATCTTTTCATTCACTCACAGTGGTATCCACAAACCCACCCCATTTGGACAACTGTGTCGTTCAGCAAGTGTTCACCCATCAATACATAATTATGTGCCGTATGTTACGCCGCGGGTTGGCTAGTTTTATATATTTCTATAGATTCAATATGGATTGCTTGGCTTTCTTAAAGCTTTTTGTCATTTTACACAGTCTGCCATTTATTTGTTTATTTGTTACAATACCATTTAAAATGACTGAGAAAAATGAATAACAATACCACATTTGGTTTTTCTTATTAGCAAATATATCCACCCACGTAACATCTGGTGAGATCTTTCTAGCACTTCATGATGCATCACTGTGATGAAGCTAATAATGCCAATTTATGCCAGTTTGTGTAATTATTCATTGATAGTTTTTGTCTTCTTCTCATTTACATTCTTTACAGCTTCTATGACTTTCTGTAGTCAATAAACTGTCTATCATATTGCTGGTTTATCTCATTATAAATAATACACTTTTTAAGCCTGAATTTCTCTGCCACCATTCCCATTAATAACCTGTTAAGCAACCAATTTTCTATTGCAAAATGATCAAAATATTAAAAACTGCAGCAATGCTCGTATTAGAATTGTTAATGTGTTTAATGAGAATGTAAATGAAAATGGATTTTTTGGAAAAATGCATAAAATTAACACTTCCATAATATTGATAGGGTATGAAAATTAAGAGTATTGTAATTTTAAAGGATAAATATAATGAAATAAATGATTACAAATCACAGCTGACAGGATGTTCTGTGTTTTGATATGCCTTTCTCATTACCTCTGCTTTACTTAGCTCTAAACTGATTGTCTGATGAACGCCTATTATTCTCTGCAAATTGTTTCTGTCTTCTTTGCTGCAGTGGTCTGTTTCTGACTACAGGAATAATGTTAACTTACATTTTTTTGAGTAGTGGCTCATTCTCCCTACATCCATTGTCGATACATTTTTGATGTTGCGTTAACACACAATCTTATTTCCCCAGTTAGCTTCACTGGGCATCACCCTGTATTCATCTCTTTATCTCCTTGAAATGAAAGCTACATTCCACAAATTTAAACCCTGGATTAATTAACCATTATGTGTTTAGAACATGCACCTTGGCTCCTTCCTCAGTGGCTCTGACAATTTTATTTTTCACAACCTTTTGTTTTGAATCTGGAGTAGCAACATCTTTTTTCTGATCAGGATACACCAGGGCTGCAGTGGGTTGGCACCCTGCCCGGGATTGGTTCCTGCCTTGTGACCTGTGTTGGCTGGGATTGGCTCTAGCAGACCCCCGTGACCCTGTGTTCGGATTCAGCGGGTTGGAAAATGGATGGATGGATACACCAGGGTATCATGGTGCTTAATGATACTGCTCATGACTAGATGTTTAGAACATTCAAATCATTCGTTAAAGTCATCTTCTGTGCTAACTTCTAAGACATCTTGTATAATATTAAAAGCCTTAGCTGTCTTAATCTGCTCTACTATTGCTGTATTGATATTACACTAGTATAGGCATTATCTTTTAAGGTGGAATGATGCTAACCAACATTATGAAGTCACCGCCTTTTCATCATTACCCATCACAAAAGAATTTGCAGGCTAAAGTCATTGATTCAGGTCATGATACACTATGTTGCTTTTGTAATGAGGAGTAGAGACGGAAAAGTAAAAGATTGCATTTTCCATTAATGCAGCTGTTTCTTACAGGAGTCCTTTTTTATCTAATATGGCTAGGCACCTGTTTAGGTTAGAGTATAGGTGTTGTTGAGAACACTGTTATAAACACACTTTTTCATAAGTCCTCCGTAAATGGTGCTAACACTTTTGTTATTTAATACTTGCCACCTATAAACTCTGTGAAGCTTATTTAAGGCATTTTTATCTACTCAATATGTCATTTCCCCACACCACAAAGTCCAGTCCTACTGTATATTATTTCTCTGTGTGCTAGTCCAATTATTTAGATACAGAGCTTCCATCATCCCTCATTTCAGATCCAAAAATTGCATTGCATTTTCATTTGCCAACCTATGTAACTTAAAATTGTAAGTAGAATAAATTTGAAATTTGGTTGCTTAATATGTTATTTTTTCCCACAGTTATCTGTTGCTGAATCTTGATTGTATTAACATAAAATCCATAACAAAAAAAAACAACTTAATCCTAACATTTGCCAATTCTTCCTCTCACACATTTATACAAGCCACTGTTTCCAGTCTACCTGCTTTAAATTGTATTTATAAAGTTGCCACCGTTCAAGTAAATTATTACATAGGAAGAGTAGGTGTACCATAACACTTTTGTATAGGTACTGCAAAAACGCATCTATTACTCATTTACTCTCAGGTAACAAGATCTTAATAAAAGCTTCTTTTGGTGTCAATGACACTTATAAAGCATCAGTAAAGTGATTATTTATTTGTGCAATGTGGATTAGTAAATAATTTAATTTTAGAAGGGCAAAAGAAGCGGTTTAACTGAGAAAGAATTCTGCTGATATTGCATATTTCAGTATGACATCCTTGAATCCTTCATATTCATAAGACATTTCCTTAATTTGCCACACTGTACAAAGATGAATAACCTATTCATTATACTTTATAAGGGTGATTAAGACCAAAAGAAGCCTTTGTTAAGGTCTTAATATGTAAGAGTAAATGAGTAATAGATGGATTTTTGCCATACCTAAGTTAAAATGTTATCAGTGTATTTAAAAAACAGGACATTTAGTTGCCGTAGAAAACGTTTCCTTTTTCGCTACGGGGTATTCTGGACTACTGAACTCAGCTTTAATTATTACATGCAGTGGATATTAAAAATCTACGCACCATTATTGAAATTTGATATAAAGACTGCAATCAATCAAATCATGTTGTAACATTTTTCACTTCTGTCATATTTTTAAACCTTTTATTTTTTACATTGATCAAAGTTTTTTTTATTGCAAATGATAAATTCATTTCATTTTTGGATTTATGTTTATGTAAACTTGCTTAATAATTTAATCCTTATTCTTGTATTGGTGTTTTGTTTATGGTATGGCCGCTGATGTTTTGTAACTAATCTTTACATTGCTGCAGCCAAGTTGTCTATAGTTTCTAATACTAGCTGCTGGTCGTACGACACAGAGAACATGTGACATGATATGTAATCACACTCAACATTTATAGAAGATGGTGATGCACAGTAGCGTGTTGTCCTAGTTTGAGTTATCAAAATAACAAAAACAAATCAACTTTTTCAGATCAGTTAGATGTAAGCTAAACAAATTAGCTAGGTACTTGACTTCATTTATGGTTTAGGATTTTGGCTTTGATAATTGGCTTGATTTGCTTCCCTGGTTATTTTTGACCATAATACTGCCTATAATTTTAAATTTCTCTTTCGTCTCTTGGCCATTTTTTTTTGCTCAAGACAATTTATGGTTTAGTACAAATGTTAACATCTCCAATATTTAAGTGGAAAAAAACTGATGGATTTTTCTCTCCATCAATGGCTATCTTCCAAAATTGTTAACAAATTGCATTCAATTTTATCAGGCTTGTAATAAAAACACATCTCTCTGATAAGTGTTAGAAAACTACTGAATATTAGATTTCCAAAAGTTTCCAAATGGTGTTTTAATATGCTTTCAGAAGGTTTCACATCCCTTAGAGAACATGGACATAGTGGTATAAATTTTTTAATTTTAGTTTTAGTGATAGATTGGCACCTTGTCCAGACTTGATGCTTGCTGGGATAGCCTACAGCTTCTCTGCAGCCCTGCTCAGGATAAGCAGGTTTGAACATAGATAGATGAATGGGTAGATAATGTATTGCCACCACTGTTGTTCTGTCCAAAGTTCAGGAATGGATCCCTAGTCCATAGACCTTTGGCCTGACAAGATATTGGTTCTGTTCTCAACCCCTTACTCCAACTAGAATCAACCTACAGACATGCTGAATAAATGTGCATTATTCAAACAAAAGCTGATGTTTATTTTTATTTATAAGATATCTAATACAATCTAAATACTTCCTTATATTGCTTAGGTAAATTCTATAATATTTATACAACAACAGTTTGCATTGAGATTAACAGGCTTTACTTGAAGAGCTAGCAATTGTGGAAAGCACAAATAAATTATGCAAACTTTACACTCAATAATAAACCACAAATACAGTAAAACTTAGCAAAAACACATATTGGGAAATAACACAATCATTATTCGGCAGTCACCTTCTTTCCACAAAAATCACACGAGTCTCCTCAAACCTAAACTGTCCTTGCTAAAGCCGAACAAACAGTATGGCGCTGGATTTTGAGCAGTGTTTGAAATAACCAGTGCTGCAGTCAGCTGGGAGATCTAACTGACTGTTTCAGTAGAGATACAAAGAATAATGTTATCACCAACAAATTATGTCAGTTTTATATCCTAACTCAATTAACCAATATGTCTAAAGACCGTAGAAAATACAACTAGAGAAGAAATATAGGCTGATAATATTGGTTGTTCTACCTTGCAGAGGCTCCAGTCTTGCTATTTCCTTTCAATTTCTTTAACAATAGCATTCATTTCTAAGTTATAAGACAGTCCCTTGTCTATTGCAAATAGAGAGACTGGATCCATAGCTCTTTATGTCATCTTTTTCACAGTTCATTTTTAAACTCTCTGCAGGCCCAAATCCTTAGCAGTATATCTGAGTTCGTCTCCCATAACTCTGTTGGTTTAGCATTCATTAGGGCCACCTTGATCTTTTGGCACTTGAGTCTGGGCCTGACAGGCTTGTTCATGGATCCATGTATGGCAAAGGCGGGCTCATCCTCTTTCACCACATGTTCCCATTCCAAGTTCCTCAATCCATTTGCTGTAACACTGTAAATCTTACTGATTTTCCTTACTTTTTTGTTTTAAAACCAATTCTGCATTTTATTTAAAAATTTTCTACTATCACATAGCCCTTGCAAGAAAAAAAACTTTGTCTTATAGCCTGTTATGCCACCTGACCATGTTCATCCACATGAGCATTTCAAACAGGCTGCTGTTTTTCTTCTTTTATGCAATGATCAAAGTAACATCTTTGCTTAACCTGCTGAAAATGTCTTCAACTACTAAAATATTTAGCTCACTTTTTCCTTCTCTTTCCTACTCCCTTTAACTGTTCTAATAAGTTTTTGTATTCTTTATAAAGGTATTGATCTTCACATCTTATTTCCTACATGTAGCTGTTACTTTGTTCATGCAGTTTATGTCGGAGTTCACTACAGGGGTTCTCCTGACTCCAAACTGAATTGTAACAGTGAAATATGTTTTCCTTCTTTCTTTAGAAGATGTTTTTCTAAAATACAGCAATAAAGACTGAGACAAAAATTTTAATGTGAACAGTAGTAAATGTCTGACATCGGCCCTTACTTTTTACTTCCTGCTACTTTAACTACCGTTGTTATGTGTAACACTGAATAATGACAACCTGCAAGCATTTTGTGCACTAATGAGCCTTTGTGTTAATTAACCTGGTTTTTAACTCTTTATAGCTGGTATATCTTACCTGGACCCTCCCTCTAAGCCTATTTCATAAAAAGTCAGGAATGAAGAGATAACACAACAAGCACATTTTTGGAACAGAAACATATTAAATACTTAGTATTACACGGATGCCCTTCAACTAATGAACTGCCTATAATAAGGCAAAAAAAATGTGAAAAAAAAAAAAATATTGAGGCGAACCAAAATTATTTGCAATTTTGCTAAATTAAGAGAATTTTCAATTTATATATTGTTTCCAATACAGAGAACTCCAAAAGCCAGGAGACGACTCTTTATTTTTGAACGTATACTATACATTCTGTCTTGTTTATTTCTTCCTAGAATAAATATATCCTTCTGTTTTTCCTCACAGAATTCCTTACAGAATGTGCTGTTGATGTGTCAAGTGAATTGCTATCTAGCTTGACCTGTGGCCTTTCATAAACCCTGCAAGGAAGAAGTAGACCTATGACACTCATGTTGACCTTCTGTTGGCCATGTTGGACTGTCCAAGTCACCAGCCTTCATTCTTTTGAGTGTACTAGCGCTTGTAGGCCCAGTTCCTTCATCCACCAAGAAAGGAACAGTCCCAGAGCTATCCGCAGTTCTTATATTTCTTTAATTGGTCTCTCCTGTATCCCCAGTATGTTCAGTGCAAAAAGAAGGAGCAAGCTGTGACAATATTGTATACTAGCTATGCTACCCATCTAAGACATCTGAAATCTAAGTAATCAACATAGACCTCAGCATATTCAGCATTAACATAGCAGTGTACCTTCTATTGAAATGTATTTTGCAATACATGTAACAGTAGTGATAAAATACATTGCTTTTTTCATTCCAACAGATGGCACATCACAAATATTAACACTGCTTTTGTGAATTCCATACCAAACAGCATATAACACAGACATAGTAAATAGTGAAGAAGAAATTTTCCAGCACCCCCCACTGGGTGTCTCGTATGGGCAATAAACACAGGAAGGGGAAAGTGTCAATCAGTCTTTTTTATTATCTAAGTCTTGCAAGAGGTAACCCTTACAGGAGCACAAGCACCTTATTAGCAAGTGTTACAAAGAAGGGGCGCCTGTCAGGCTGTATTTATACACTTTATTGATTTGATCACAATTCCAAGGAATTCATTACATGATCAGAAAACGTTTAACATGACTGGTTACACCCAATTTCTAACAGGATGTGACAAAACAGTTCTGTCAACTTAGGAGTATGTGACATGTTAGGTGTTTTGTTTTAAAAGTGCACTACAAGCATGGGATGTATGTCCACTTCATTCTCAACCCTTTGCGTGACAATGTGTTTCCGTTTTATAATTCAGCTTGATCCATCAACAGGAAACTTAGCCTGAGCATTACAATAGAGCAAACAGCAAACTTTAAAAAGATGATTTTTTTTCTTATACCAAGGCTTGCTTTTTCTTGTTTGCTATAAAGTTACTTAAAATGCCTTTTCTTAATAATTCAAACCCTCATCATAGGAAATATTAAAATAACACCTTGAGTATAAGACTCAGCACAGACCCAGAAAATCATGAAGCTGGATTCCTTTTAACAGTGCACCTGCATCACACGCTAGGTGCATATTGGACCAGGGTTCAAATTCAAACACACAGATACAAACACAGAGAAACACTTGTCCTTTTATTATGGTGGATATGTGATAGATCAGTGGTTATTAATGTTCGGTCTTCAGGACCCCTGTGGCTGCAGGTTTGTGTTCCAAGCAATTTCTCAATCAGTCATCCATTGTTACCTTTATTTGATCTCATTGTTTAATTAGCTGACCCATTGGTTCCTTTAATTTTGCATTTAGAAAAATTTAGCAGTGTCAGATTTAGACATATAGGAAATCAAAATATATTTGTACTTTTTCTATATCTTTAAATATTACTTTAATTCACTTTTTCTGTGGAGTTTATTTTTTAATTAATTAATTAATTTATTGTATCTGAATCTGGCAGTTCATAATTAACTGTCTCAATAACCAGAGCATTCAAAAATAAATTCTTACCCATCTAACACATATAACACTGTTTCATATGGTATAAATGTAGTAATTACTGTATATGTAGTATAACCAAGTAGTTGTAAAAAACATAGAAAGTTGGAACTAATAGCTTGCTTAAGGGAAGAATTTGGTCAGGACAAAAATCTGCAGCCACATGGAGACCTTAGGAGTGAATGTTGAGAACCACTGGGCAAGATGATGGCAAATCCTTCAACTTCTAATTGGTGAATACAATAAACTGTGATGGACAGAAATTGTGATTATGTTAAATGAGGCCATGAACTTTGAAAATGTCTACAATACTAGAACACTGCTAGAATTTTTTAACTTAAAGAGGTTGAACCCTAATGCATATTATGAATGGTAGGCAGTGCGAGAACCAACAGAAGTGCCCCTTCACATGTGAACTGGATTGCAGGGACACTGGAAAACAGCAGGAACTTTAGGGAGAAACTCTCAGAACTTCATGCTTTTCTTAATTTTTTTGTGTTTTTCTTTTGATTAACTTCAGCTTTTTTTTTTGGTTTTAGCCCCAGGTTCCAAATCTGACAACCCTTTTTTATCAGAGCCTTACTTTTGGTTTTGTTAATTTATTTGGGCCATTTTTGCTGCCATTTTGTTTATTTACATCATGCTCATTTTGTCTTCCCTGTTTTTAGGGGTTTATTCATTTGCTTCTTAAAAATCTCTTTTCAATAAGCTTTTTATAGTCTCCAACTCATGCATGAATTTTTTTACCTTCATTTTTTTTTTGTCGATTTGGCTTTGATAGATACAGGAGATTTTCAGGTTTGTGGCTCTTTTTTTGGTTTTTAGAATGTCCTGTCTCCAGGTTACTCTTAAAATGCTGTATTTTTACTAGTGTCACATAATAAAGAAGACCAGGGTTAGGCATAAAAGCTGTTTCTAGAAAGTGACCGTTAGATTGTTGATTCAAAAGCTGACTGGCAGGACTGAACTGGCAGGGAGGTAGATTGTCCAAATATTAGAGACATAAAGTAATGTATTGATGTTTTTGCCTCTGTGTTTTGAGCAGTAAGCAAACTGCTCTACCCCACCTTATAAACAGATGCCTAAACCTGTATTATGAGAGCTGCGGGGCTGTTAGAATATACTTCTTTTTGTTTTTGATATTTTAATGTTCAATTTAGTGCTCATTTCCTTGTACATTTTGTTTAATTCATCCAAATACTTTATACATTACTTTGGTTATTTTTTTTCCAGGTTACAGAGGCACGAAGAGATGCTGTATACCTCACTATCCAAATATACACGCTGTCCGCAAAGTTTCCTGTGTAATTTAAACCCTTCATTGAAAATATAAATGAAGAGATATCCCAGTGCAGCATGATGCATAATAAACGAAACATTATAGAAGTTTTACTTCTACATGGGCACCATTTGTTACAAGAAGAGCATTCAGTTTCCATCTATGTTCACTATAACAGGCATGTCAAACACATGGCCCCCGGGCCACATGCGGCCTGCAACAGAAATCTGTGCGGCCTGCATGACAGATCCAAGTTAGCACTAAACTTGTACAAAATGATTACTATCATTTGTGATTGAATCATTCTGCATCTTTGCGTTACTTATTGACTTTTCTTACTTCTCCCTTCTGACAAAAGTGCATTTTCCCATGGCATTACGGTACCGGAAATGTCATCTGCTAGTATAGCCACGAGCCTTGTCCTAAGTTAATGAGCCGCGACGTCACAACTGAAGTGCTAGGCTGCACCAGCCTGGCAGCAGGGGCGGCCTTAGGCATGTGCAAACTGTGCACCTGCACAGGGCCGCCACGCCAATATATATTGAATATAAAACAGAAAGAGAAAATAACGACACAGCTGACGGCAATGTGGCCAAAAAACATTGTGTTTCTTGTTAATTAGTACGCTGTATTTACTAATGTCACTCGAGTCGGAGCAGTAGGCTATATGTAGTATTATAACGTTCTGCTGTAATGAGAATATCATGGGCCGCCACTTGGTTTTCAAGTTACGGACACGCGCATATAGAAGCATGTCATGAGCACGAGGCGGCTATGCAGTGTCCACAACGGGTGTGGCCATCTGCCGTGCATAAGATACCATATTGACATTGGCGGGCGAAGGGGCCAACGATTCTTTCTCTGCCCAGGGCCGCCACAAGCCTAGAGCGGCCGCTGGCAGGCTACACTACTGGCTGGGCTGCTGAGACTGACCACTGGGCAGAACTGACCATCACGAGTAGTAATAGCTCACATATTTTCACGTTATTTTGCTCTAGTTTTATGTAATTTTGTGCTAGTATTGTAACGAACAGTTAGTGCAGACTACAACTGAAGATCTGAAGTGGACGTGAGAAGTTGGTGAGTTGTTTATTAACATATTTTTGTGATTTTGAGTTTGTAAAATTAGTGTAGGTCAGGGGGCTTTTTGCATATCGACTTATTTTACAATATAAACTTTGAAGTAAACTTAGTAAAGTAAAATTTGATTTTTGGAGGATTTGTTTTCCAACTTGAATTACTGAGCAATGAATTCAGTGAGCGTTTTCGTAATTTCAGTTCACACAAACAGGACTTAGTGCTGTTTATGTCATCATACTCTTACAATGTTGAGAATGCGCCTGAGAATATCCAAATGGAATTGATTGAACTGCTAGTCAGATTCTATTCTGAAGGCACAATACAACGAAGATGGTGTGCCAGGCTTGTATGCTTACCTGCCACCCTTGTATGTGCAGATCCGTAAGTTGGAATTGAGAGCACTGTCTATGTTCGGAAGCACTTACCTTTATGAGCAATTGTTTTCATTAATGAAAGCTACCAAAACCCCACATCACTCAAGACTTGCCGTCGAGCACCTTTCATCCCTGCACAAGATTTCAAGCCTGATATTGACGAACTGGTTACTAACAAGAGGTGTTGGAACAAAAGAAATAGATCTCACACTGTAAGACTCCTATATAAGCAATGAATATAATATAATAATATAAGGACCTAGGTAAGAGGCTAAGACTCTAATTGTATGCAGTTGTATGGAGATTGTATGGAAATAAATTGCTTTTCTTTAAACTTTAAACTTTAAGTGTTACATTTTTTAAAGTTTTCAGTATTGGAAAGAAAGCTACAGTTACTTTGTATAATAGTATTTGCTACAGTGCGGCCCGCTGACGCACGTATGGCAGTCGAAACGGCCCACCAATGGTAGTGAGTTTGATGTGCCTGCACTATAACATCATTTCTCTGCTTATCCCACACATCCCTCACTCCATGAACCTTTGGTGTCACTCATGAATAGTCAAATCTTATGATTTTTGTTTCAATAAACCAGGATAAACATTGCATCTTTTCTTGAGGAACAGCCAAATTCAATTACCAGTTGATATACCTCTCATTCATCTGAAACAGACAAGAAATTATGTCATTTAAATCTTCAAACCTTACTCTTAATTTTATAACAAACTGCACACAGTTATCTCTTCCTTTGTATTTATATTATTTTTTAAATTGTACATAATCTATGTAAATGAATGTATATGTATATGAATGAATATGACTGAATGGCAAAACATTATGGAAATGTGATTTTATGACAGTTGAAATGGATTTAATGTAAGCAGATTTATGTACATTTGTATAGGTTAAATGTTGAGGATTTTTGTATAAAAAACTTGCATCGTTTTAATAAAGATTTGTCACACAAATCAGACATTATTTTGCCTTTCCATACTCCATGTCTCACGCTACATATATTTCAAAACACGTGTTTAACATCATCTCCTTGTAAGCTATATAGTATATAACAATGTCCTTGAATGTATTCAACATGAAGCATCTGTCAGTCTATCAAATATTAAACATAAAAAACTCCACCTACACCATTACTCAAATACAAACAAAACAAGCTTCCAATGGAACAGATGGGCTGAAATTTAGTTTATTGAATTATTTCATCTAAAAGCCTGCATTCTCTGACAATTTAAAACACTCTGTGTAACAGTTGACATGTGGTTTATCCTTCCTCGATTAAAGAAAAGTTTACTTCTACCAGTACGTTGCAAAACTGTTGCAGTTTTCAATGGAAACTTTTGGTTCGCTTCAAGTATTGATAGGGTTTAGATGTATAATACTTCCCTTTCAAAAACTTTAACAACAACAATATTTATTTGTATAGCACATTTTCATACAAATGATTTAGCTGAAAAGTGATGAAGAAAGAAAAAATATAAAAATTAGGCAATACTAATTAACATAGAATAAAGTAAGATCTGATGGCCAGGGAGGAGAGAAAAAAATACTCCAGAAGTATTAGAAGTATTTCTACGAATATACCGGAAAAATTAAAAGCTTTAAAACCCAGAAAAGAGAGGTGGACTTTGAGTACGTCTGAGACGGAGAAGATTTAAAACACCTTTGCCAGCTTTCACCCCTCCTCGAACCGCCACCTTATCGTGGTGGAGGGGTTTGCATGTCCTAATGATCCTAGGAGCTCTGTTTTCCGGGGCTTTATGCCCCTGGTAGGGCCACCCAAGGCAAACTGGTCCTAGGTGAGGGATGAGACAAAGTGTGGTTCAACAAAACTTCCATGATGAATAAAAAATTTGGACAGCATTTTCCCTTGCCCGGACGCGGGTCACCGGGGCCCCCCTCTGGAGCCAGGCCTGGAGGTGGGGCTCGATGGCGAGCGCCTGGTGGTCGGGCTTACACCCATGGGGCTCGGCCGGGCACAGCCCGAAGAGGCAACATGGGTCCCCCTTCCCATGGGCTCACCACCTATGGGAGGGACCAAGGAGGTTGGGTGCAGTGTGAGTTGGGTGGTGGCCGAAGGCGGGGACCTTGGCGGTCCGATCCTCGGCTACAGAAGCTAGCTCTTGGGATGTGGAATGTCACCTTTCTGAAGGGGACGGAGCCTGAGCTAGTGCGCGAGGTTGAGAGGTTCCGGCTAGATATAGTCGGGCTCACCTCGATGCACAGCTTGGACTCTGGAACCAATCTCCTTGAGAGGGGCTGGACTCTCTACCACTCTGGAGTTGCCCCCGGTGAGAGGCGCTGAGTGGGTGTGGGCATACTTATTGCCCCCCGACTTGGAGCTTGTACATTGGGGTTTACCCCGGTGGACGAGAGGGTAGCTTCCCTCCGCCTTCGGGTGGGGGGATGGGTCCTAACTGTTGTTTGTGCGTATGCACCGAACAGCAGTTCGGAGTACCCACCCTTTTTGGAGTCCCTGGAGGGGGTGTTGAAGGGCATATCTTCTGGGGACTCCCTCGTATTGCTGGGAGACTTCAATGCTCACGTGGGCAATGACAGTGAGACCTGGAAGGGCGTGATTGGGAGGAATGGCCCCCCCCGATCTGAACCCGAGTGGTGTTTTGTTATTGGACTTCTGTGCTCGTCACGGATTGTCCATAACAAACACCATGTTCAAGCATAGGGGTGTTCATATGTGCACTTGGCACCAGGACACCCTAGGCCTCAGTTTAATGATCGACTTTGTGGTTGTGTCGTCGGACTTGCGGCCACATGTCTTGGACACTCGGGTGAAGAGAGGGGCGGAGCTGTCAACTGATCACCACCTGGTGGTGAGTTGGCTCCGATGGTGGGGGAGGATGCCGGTCAGGCCTGGTAGGCACAAACGTGTTGTGAGCGTCTGCTGGGAACGTCTGGCAGAGCCCCCTGTCAGAAGTAGCTTCAACTCCCACCTCCGGCAGAACTTCAACCATGTCCCGAGGGAGGTGGGGGACATTGAGTCCGAATGGGCCATGTTCCCTGCCTCTATTGTTGAGGCGGCTGACCGGAGCTGTGGCCGTAAGGTAGTCGGTGCCTGTTGTGGCGGCAATCCCCGAACCCGTTGGTGGACACCGGCGGTGAGGGATGCTGTCAAGCTGAAGAAGGAGTCCTACCAGTCTTTTTTGTCCTGTGGGACTCTGGAGGCAGCTGATAGGTACCGGCTGGCCAAGAGGAATGCGGCTTCGGTGGTTGCTGAGGTAAAAACTCGGGCATGGGAGGAGTTTGGGGAGGCCATGGAGAACGACTTTCGGACAGCTTCGAGGAGATTCTGGTCCACCGTCCGGCGTCTCAGGAGGGGGAAGAAGTGCAGTGTCAACATTGTGTATGGTGGGGATGGTGCGCTGCTGACCTCGACTCGGGACGTTGTGGGTCAGTGGGGGGAGTACTTCGAAGACCTCCTCAGTCCCACTAACATGCCTTCCAATGAGGAAGCAGAGCCTGGGGACTCGGAGGTGGGCTCCTCCATCTCTGGGACTGAGGTCACCGAGGTGGTCAAAAAACTCCTTGGTGGCAGGGCCCCGGGGGTCGATGAGATACGCCCGGAGTTCCTCAAGGCTCTGGATGTTGTAGGGCTGTCTTGGTTGACATGTCTCTGCAACATCGCATGGACATGAGGGACAGTGCCTCTGGATTGGCAGACCGGGGTGGTGGTCCTCCTCTTTAAGAAGGGGGACTGGAGGGTGTGTTCCAACTACAGAGGGATCACACTCCTCAGCCTCCCTGGAAAAGTCTATTCGGGGGTTCTGGAGAGGAGAGTCTGTCGGACAGTCGAACCTCGGATTCAGGAGGAACAGTGTGGTTTTCGTCCTGGTCGCGGAACAGTGGACCAACTCTACACCCTTAGCAGGGTCCTGGAGGTTGCATGGGAGTTTGCCCAACTAGTCTACATGTGTTTTGTGGACTTGGAAAAGGTGTTCGACCGTGTCCCTTGGGGAATCCTGTGGGGAGTGCTCCGAGAGTATGGGGTACCAGACCCCCTGATAAGAGCTGTTCGGTCCCTGTACGATCAGTGTCAGAGCTTGGTCCGCATTGCCAGCAGTAAGTCGAACCCATTTCCAGTGAGAGTTGGACTCCGCCAGGGCTGCCCTTTGTCACCGATTCTGTTCATAACTTTTATGGACAGAATTTCTAGGCGCAGCCAGGGTGTTGAGGGGGTCTGGTTTGGTGGACTCAGGATTGGGTCACTGCTTTTTGCAGATGATGTTGTCCTGTTTGCTTCATCAGGCTGTGATCTTCAGCTCTCTCTGGATCGGTTTGCAGCTGGGATGGGAATCAGCACCTCCAAATCCAAGACCATGGTCCTCAGCCGGAAAAGGGTGGAGTGCCTTCTCAGGGTTGGGAGCGAGATCCTGCCCCAAGTGGAGGACTTTAAGTATCTCGGGGTCTTGTTCACGAGTGAGGGAAGAATGGAGCGTGAGATCGACAGGCAGATCGGTGCGGCGTCCACAGTGATGCGGGCTCTGCATCGGTCTGTTGTGGTGAAAAAGGAGCTGAGCCGTAAGGCAAAGCTCTCAATTTACCAGTCGATCTATGTTCCTACCCTCACCTATGGTCATGAGCTATGGGTAGTGACCGAAAGAACGAGATCGCGAATAGAAGCGGCTGAAATGAGTTTCCTCCGCAGGGTGTCTGGGCTCTCCCTTAAAGATAGGGTGAGAAGCTCAGTCATCCGGGAGGGGCTCAGAGTAGAGCCGCTGCTCCTCCGCATCGAGAGGAGTCAGATGAGGTGGCTCGGGCATCTGATCAGGATGCCTCCTGTACGCCTCCCTGGTGAAGTGTTCCGGGCATGTCCAACCGGGATGAGGCCCCGGGGAAGACCCAGGACACGCTGGGATTCTCCCGGAAGAGCTAGAAGAAGTGGCCAGGGAGAGGGAAGTCTGGGCATCTCTGCTCAAGCTGCTGCCCCCGCGACCCAACCTCGGATAAGCGGAAGAGGATGGATGGATGGATGGATGGATGACAGGTTTCATCATGAGCAATGCACAGCCTTGCAGAATAAACTGGACAAGCTGACAGCATCTGCACAATACCTCCATGAGTACCGAGAAAGGTGTCTGATGTGCTTTGATGAGACCTGGTTTAAAAATACCAACTCAGATACAGCTGTTGAAGTGGATGGATTTGATGGTGTACGGCAAGACAGAAACCCAGCTTCTAGTAAGTAAAGGGTACTTGGGGTCTGCCTTCACATTAACTAAAGCTGGTGCAAGGATATCACTGTAACTACTTACCATCGGAATTCACCCATACTATCTACCACAAGAGTTTATTAAGTTTAATCAATTATTAGTGACAGTAATTTACATACCATCACATGATGATGTGGGAGCTGCAGCTGAAACGATTCTTGAAACTGTTCAGAAACCAGAAATCAAATCACCTGGCTCTTTAAAACTTGTGATGAGTAATTTTGATTTATGCAATTTGGAATCAGTATTACCACATTACCATCCATACATTGTAGATGCCACATGGGCTGGATGGGCATCCTAGCCAGAAGAGGGTATGGTTACTTACCCGGATGGGAGGCTCCTAACAGGCAGACAGGCATCCCGGCCAGAGAGGAGAAAAGGATCAAACCCAGAACGAAAGACTGGAAGTAAGGACAGACAGCCCACTAAAAAGGGAAAATGTTGCTAGATGGCAGAAGTCCCAGTCATCAGTGCCCAGTGGGAAGCCAGCAGGGCAGTGGTGTCACAGGGTGCCACAAGAGCGCTGCAGGGAGACAAGTTCCCTGTTATAATGGACTTCCATGTGACCTGGAAGTACTTCCATAGGGCAATTGCCCTGGCCCCATAAGTAGTCCCAGGTCTATAATAAAAGGGACCGCGCTCCCTTATCCAGGTGAGTCGGAGCTGGGAGGAAGTGAGGCAGCACTCAACTGGAGGAGGACGGTGCGGTGGTGAGAGAAAATATAGTGAAGAGAAAAAAACTGCGTTTTTGTGCTTTTTGTGAATGAAAAATGGATTTTGGTGACTAAACCAACCTTTATTTGAACCAGGGACTGTATTTGTGTGTTTGTGTCAGGGTTTGGGCTCGCTGACGCCCTGGTTTCTATCACAACATGAACATTAATGCTAGAGGGAACAAAACACTAGATAAGTGTTATGGAAACATCCCTGGTGCCCACATATAACATTATACAGCAGCCCTGAGTGTGTCTGACCACATAGTTATTCACCTACTACTGAAGTACAAATAGAAACTGAAACAAGAAAAAACAACCAAACAAAAAAAAACACAAAACTGTTGTAGGAACAGTGAAGAGGAACTGCAGGAATGCTTCCCCTGTACTGACTGGGATATGCTGACATTCTCAAAGTCACTGAATGAGGCCACTTTGACTGTAACTGAATATATGAAATTCCATGAATCTATGCTTATTAATGAAAAAACTGTCAAGGTGTACCCCAACAGTAAGCCATGGATCATTAAAGAGGTTAAAGTATTACTATTGGAAAAACAACATGTTCATCAAGAAAATAAGAAAAAAACTAATCTTACAGCAAAGGATTAATAGGTTAATTAAACAAAATAAAAAGAAATATGTGGAAAAAAAATCAAGAGGTGGTTTAATAATAACAATCCAAAGCAGGTTTGGAAAGGCCAAAAAAATCACAAGATGGGGTTCTAAAAAGAGTGTGAACTTTCCGGTTGACAAAGTCCAGAAGCTTATAGCAGATGAGCTTAATACCTTTTTACCAGATTGGAAACAAATGATTTCAGATTCCAAAATGCAGAAGTAAAGGAGATGCTTTATAAAAACACAAAAAATTCTTCTGTGATAGGGCTCAGTTTATCTGAAGTGAAGAAAGGCTTGTGGGGGGCTAAAACAAACAGGGCAATGGGGCCAGATGGCATATCAGGTCAGCTCTTGAAGTCCTGCTTCAGTTTTTCATTTGCTTTTTAACTGGTCTGTGACCTGTAGTAATGTACCTAAGCTGTGGAAACAATCAATCATTACCCCTGTTTCTAAAGTTTCCAGGCCAAGCTGTCAGAAATGATTACAGACCAGTGGGACTCACCTCTATTCCAATCAAATGCTTTGAACATTTGGTGAAAAACATTTTAATGACAGAGGCAAAGTCTTTTCAAGATAGCCACCAATTCGCTTACTATGCTTTGCTGGTTATCTTACATGAAATCTGCACTTTTCTTGATCAGCCTGGTTCATATGTCAGAGCACTTATTTGTAGATTTTTTTCAGCATTCAATACCATACAGCCTCACATACTGATTGGGAAACTGAATAGTATGCATGTAAACCCTTTTTCAAATTATGGATTCAGGACTTTCTTTCAAATCATTCCCAGACAGTCAAAGTACAGGACGCTTTTTCAAAAGTAATTCAAACACAAGGAGTCTGTAGGGGTGTGTCTTATCACCATGACTAGTTACTCTGTACACAAGTGACCTGAGACAGAACAATGACCACTGCTCCATTATCAAATATGCTGATGACACCATGCTCATAGGACGCATATCTGGGGAGGATGAAATTTGGAAAGTACAAGGATGACACTTAAGTATCCTTTTAGTCATTTAACAAGGAGTAAATAATCAATAACAAGGAACATGAATTCAACAGTTAAACAAGTAAACTATGTGATTTATATTAGTACTGTGCCATTTCAGAGAGATGAGCTAGCAGAACAGGATTAGTTCACTAATGGAATTATTGAGATATAGCCACTTCAGCACTTGCAGAAGTAGAGCTTGTAGAGTAAAATTATTTCTAGTGTCGCAGATAGAGGACAAAAGCACTTATTGCTTGCGTGGTGCTATCTAACTGCTGTGTTTAATGTGTTATACAATAAGTTGTAAGAGAAACAGATGACAATGATAAAGAGTTGGGGTACCAGCCTGGTCACCCCCGCATAATTGCTTTTGGAAAACAAAAATACATGCAATTAGTGCAGAGTTGTCTATACAGATGTAAGTTCAGAACAGAACCATCCCAAGATGGTGGAGCTTCTGGTTTTGGGTTGTTCCGAAAGAAAGAGGAGGGTCTGGGTGGATGGACACTGGTAGTGACATTACAGGTGTTATAGCCGTCAGCCTAAAGGTCTGTCCCCCATGTGCGCATGACAAGGTACACTTGTCTATGTTTCCCTCCTATCTTGGTGCTCTTTACACTATCAAAAACCATGTGGCAATCAAAAAAGCCATTACATTTTATAATTGCTTTTTTCACTAACAATTAAGGTAAACACTCAGTTACTTTACCTGTATACAAACATCTCCATCTTCACAAGAACGTTAAAGAGATGTGAGTGAATGTGATGAGATGGTCCATATTTTAAATTAATATTAGGGACACAGAGAGTGCAGGCAGTGATTGCATATGGGTGTGCACAAGCATGTGTCACTCCAGGTTTGATTGGGGTGCTTGGCTGATCGCGTACTCACGTGCAAATGCAAGTGGTTCAGTCAGATGCCTCATTCACACCTTGGAGGAAGCACTGTAGCACACCTGCACCCATTCAAGCTGTGTAAAAGGAGCCTGCACAGCAAAAAAGGAAGAAAATAGGCACAGAACAAGAACAGAAAGAGCAATAAAAAAAAGGAGAAAGAAGAGAGATGGAGGTTAACGAGAACAGAGAGAATGGTAGGGACAGGATGGAGGCCAGTGCAATTGTGAGGGGAAGCAGGCAGATGGGAAAATGAGCCCAAGAGAAGCTGCTGGGCAGCGCTTGAGGATCAGAAGGGCCACTTCTGCTGAGCAGTAAATGAGAAGGAGCAGTGAAGTGCTTCGGAAGGTTCCCATGAAAGCCTGACAGACTGTGGCATGGGGGGAGCAAGGATGCAAAGCTTGGCGCAGAACCCCACAAACACCAACGGACTGGCAACAGGGGCCTCAGTTGGATTAAGGGTTATCTGCGCCTGCTGGTGCATGTCTCCTTGTGCTGAGGAATCCGAAAAGGGTAATCAGGGGAGACTATTTGCACTTTGGATTGATTTTAATAAAAGAATTTGACACTTTTAAACCAAACCCTGTGTCCCTGTTCCTGTCCTCATTTACCTGGCTCATCTCAGTCTAAGACTATTGATGGTTACGGGTTTGAGAGGCTCCTGGAAGCAACAAGGGAGTGTGAAGCTGACCCGGACTATTACAATGAAAGAAATTGAAATACATTTTGATAAAGGTACTACATTTCATGACACATGACAAGTATTGCATTTTCATTTGATTGGATATCCAAAACTTATTTTGTCTCATTAAGTCTAATTTATTATGAGCTCTTTGATCAGGAGGCTATATATCAAAATGAATAAAAATATTAACGGAGCTAATGTTTAATTTTAATGTACACTGTGGTTCCCTTTCACCTGCACGAAAACAGTGGGCATGAACAATATAAATCAGTAAGGGGACAGAGGTTGGGTAGTCACACTTGCATCCTCTATATGTGAGATAGAATGCGTGCCCTTCAAGAAATTCACAGTAAATATTATCTGCTTAGAAACACATGTTTAACACAATTTATGACATTTTATTTCAGTTAGTAACTGTAACATGATTCCAAGAATTTAAACTGTAACACTTTACACTTCTTAATTACTAGGAAATATAAAGAGATTCAGTAACAAGTCAGAATATAAAAACAAGAACTGAATGTCCATAGAAGTTAACGGACAGAAAGGATAGTCAGAGAATATAGTTGTAAAACACAAAGCTAATTTTATGATCTTAAAGTAAAAAAAAGCAAGTCAAAAGTTTGGGAAAACTTTTGACCAGAGCCTCAGAAATGTGGCAGCCATCCAGACATCCATCAAGGAGAAGGAGACCTGGCTCAGCAAAGTGGAAAAGTCTGGACTGCCTTGGAAATTCAAGTCATAGGTATACCAGTATGGTATCCTGCCTAGGATCCTCTGGTCTTTGCTGGTTTATGATGTGCCCATTGGAGACAAAGGAGAGGGGAATCAAAGGATATCTCCGCAGGTAGCTTGGCTTACCACGCAGCCTGAGTAGCGCAGCTCTGTACAGGAGGAATAAAATTCTGCAGCTTCCTTTCAACGGTATCATGGAAGAGTTTAAAGTCTCCCATACTAGAGAAGCAGTGCAGTATAGAGATTACAAGGACCCTAAAGTCTCAGCAGCAGGTATTGAGATCCCGACCAGCAGGAAACAGACTGCCCTTTGGGGTGCTGGAGACAGCGGAAGTGAAGCTGAGGCACAAGGCTTTGGTGAGGGCAGTGGCAATGGGAAGATCAGAATTAAACAGCTTCCCATCACCTCAGTACAAACATTTCCATGACTAGGAGAGGTGACTGCTTATCCTGGAAGATGTGAGAGCAGCAATGGACGAGGGAAAGACCAGTAGGATGGGAGGCATAAAACTGCAGGAAGCTGGGATGGGATGGGAGAGTGCAATGGAATGAAAACTCATCTTGAATGGACATCTGGTGAGCAGAGCCCCAGCACATTAAAATTCTAATCCAAGCTGTATATGACATCTTACCTAGCCCAGCAAACCTGCATCTGTGGAGCAAGGAAGGCTGACACACCTTCCTGTACACTCTGCTCTGGGAAAGGGACACTTGAACACATCCTGAGTAGCTGTCCAAAGGCACTAGGAAGGGTTTGCTACCAGTGACACCTTGACCTACATTATGTGCTGAAGGCAGTTGCTGAGAGTGTCTACTCAGCCATAACAATACACAGGCCCCCCAGGAAGCAAATAACAATCATCAAGGCAGGAGAGCAGCTGAAACCACAGTCTAGAACTGCTGCAGGTTTACTTTCCATTGCCCAGGACTGGCAGATAATGATAGATCCAGGCAAGCAACTTAAGTTTCCAGCATATATTGCAACAACATCATTGTGACCGACATTGTCATTCTGTCAGAGGCCTCAAAACAGCTTGCATTGATAGAATTGACTGTGTCCTGGGAAGATCATTTAGAGGAGGCTTTTCAGAGGAAGATGGCCAAGTAACAGGGGCTTCTGGAGGATTGCCAGAGACAGGGGTGGTGAGCACACTGCCATCCGGTGGAAGAAGGCTGCAGAGACTTCACCGTCCATTCTCTCTACAGATTCTACATCCTTCTGGGCATGAGTGCACCACTCGGAAGGACAGCCATCAGGATTGCAACAGAGGTAGCAGAAAGAGCTTCCAGATAGCTGTGGCTTGATATTGCTGGGACGCAAGTTGGGGCTTGATCAACCCCAGCTGAATCACCTGGGTGAGGGTGTATGATGTTGTGAGACCTGAAACGCCCTATGAACCCAGGAAACTTCACTGATGATGCATCTCAGTGGATCCATTGGATATATCTTTCTTCTCAAGGACTGGGCCTAGTTAAGAGTTTTACACTGTAAGAGCAAAGTTAGTGCTCAAGTTGGCTGAACTTCAAGTTTATTATTAGTACCATGTCAGTAGAAAGACCCCATCTGGGATTAATTACTGGTATTTGAAAATATATCAAATGATAACAAGAAGCTTTAGTGTTTTTGTATTTGTCAATTTTTCTTTAGCAAACAGCACTCTAAGTAAGGCCTTATTCTCTACTTGAGTATTGATGTTTACACTTCAGTAGGTATATAGGCATAGATAACCACAAAGACCGTCACTGACTAGGATAAGAAAAAATTACAGTATAAAGATGAATGTAAATTGTTGAGACAGACTGCCAAATAATGCATACGCACTCAAGGAGGGTAAAGTTGAAGTAGAAAAAAGAGCTAAACAAACCCAAAGTAGAGTATACAAGCAAAAGTTTCAAAAGCAGAGATAAAAATTAGAAGTTTACTTAATGAACAAACTCCTGAAACGTGTAAGCTGTCTGTAGCATAATTTCCATGGCTAAGCAATAGTACTCATGATCGATAGTGGCTGGCATGATGTAGGACATGATGAAGCTTTATAAACAATTCAAACATTAGGAAACATTCAATGCACAGAATTCCCAAAAGAAGGAGCCCAACTTTTCACGACAGCATTCCAGTTCTGAGTATATAGTTAAATTGCTGAGACTCTAATTATAAAAAGAAATTGTTAATTTTGTTTTGTTTCCGTGGGGACTTATTAAATTGATGGATGGAGAAAAACTTGACTTCTGAGCCAAAATCCATTACACTTTGAATTATCAATGATGAACTCCAATATGGCTGCCACAGCTGATTATTTGAAAAATCAAATTAACAAACTCCAGTACTGCAGTATGTTCCTGTCAGGCTGAATAGAAATGCTTCAACCCAGTATAATCTTTCTTCTAGAGACCCTTCATTATGTCAGGTTAAGTCTGCTTGATGCCAGTTCTCTTGGGTATTCACCATTATCCCTATAAATAAATGAGAATATAAAACATTTAAAAATGGTAGCAATTTATTCTTTATATAAAATACATGGATTTGTGTACTTCTTAGACAATTTAAATTTGAATTCTGCACTAAGGTTTGAAAAGGATCATAATAAATCTAATACATTATAATATATTGTTATTAAGGACTCAGAAATCTCTTATATGTTTTATTTTTTTTTCCTTTTATTTAGTGCTTCCTGTGTGGACTTTCTGCTGTTCAGGCTTGTGTGGGTTTCTCCAGTTAGTCCAATTTCTTCTCACATACCAATTAATTTTATCTACTGCAGGATGAGTTGCAAGAATAATTTAATGTAGTGCATTGAATAACTTGCAATGGAGTGATGTCTTGTCAAGCATTAATGTCAGAATGACTACTTCAACTTCAGACTCTACAGATTACATGGAGTATTCCATACTGTAGAAACCAAAGTGAAGACCTTCAAATGTTAATACATTTACAGTAACAATGATTGACAATCTGGAGTAGCTTTCTGCTGACTTGTTTGCTGTATCTATTCTTTGTTTCTGTTTGTCAGTGTACAACTGTTTGTTCATGTTTTATCTGTTTTGCTGCACAGCACATGACAGTGGCTGTTATCTTACCTCTATGGGCAGAGCTATCCAATCACCACTAATCGCTGCATTTCTCCTTCCTTGTCCTATATGCACAGTCTTTCTGCCATTATGTCTCCATGTTTGACCTCAAGAGTGACATTACAGTTATATGTGTTGTGGCGGACAACCAGGGATCCTGCCCCACCGGGACGTCTGGAAGAAGGATGGACCGGGAGAGAGGCACTATCTTTCCCTGGGCATAAGAGTGCAGCCCCCCTGGATTCAATCAGGGCCATGGAGATGGAGGTGGGAAGCTCAACCCTGTGGGGACCCGTGGCCACCACAGGGGGGCGCCTGGATGGCCCTGGAGCCCTGGAGGACAGCACTTCCACCACGCCAGGAAGTGCTGCCAACAACAACAACAACAACAACATCTATATATATAATTCACTAAGCAGCCGACCATGGCATGTAAGACAGAGACCATGGGATACGCACGACAGAGCCACGCCTGCCAACTCATAGAACCCCGCCCACCAACTCTAAGACCATGGGATACGCACGACAGAGTCCCGCCCGCCAACTCTAACCCTCCTCCTGCGTCATCGGATACGCACGACCGCGTCCACCCTAGCAAACTGTTTTACACACTGCATACAGCGATTCCCATCCGTGATAAACATGCTTCTTCTTAGATGGCCCTGCAGGAACGGGGAAAACCTTTGTCTACAAAAACCTGATTCACACCATACTAAGAGCATAGTGTTTTTGTTGGCTTGTCCGCCCGCCCTCCTGTGTAAAGCTATTGCAGCTGCTACCTCACAAACTGTCCTTATTCCCCGGATTTCCCTGACCACATCAGATTCAAATTTGCCTTTTACTTTTACACGCAGACAATTTTCTGACCCCATCAGATTCAAATTTGCCTTTTACTTTTACATGCAGACAATTTCCTGTTAGATTAGCCTTTGCAATGACAATTAATAAGGCACAGGGCCAAACTTTCAAAAAGACATGCCTCTATCTGCCAACTCTAAGTCCATGGGATACGCACGACAGAGCCCCGCCCGCCAACTCTAGCCCTCCTCCCGCGTCCACCCTCGCTCTCGAGGCATGCACACTGCCTGCTCATGTGCCCGCACGCAACACCTCACCAAACACTGCCTCAGTCGCTTTCGTCTCTGCTACAGTCCACATGCACCTCTGAACCACGTTGTCTTTTCATTGTTCTTTTCGGTCTTTTCTATATATAATCCACCAAGTCGCCCCTCCATGGGATATGAACGACAAAGCCCGCCCACCAACTCTAACCCTCCTCCCACGTCCACCCTCGCTCTCAAGGCACTGCTTGTTCATGTGCCCGCCCCCAACACCTCACCAAACACATCCTCACTCGCTTTGGTCTGTGCTACAGTCCACATGCAGCTGTGAGACACGTTGACTGTTCATTTGCCTACCATGGCCACCGCTTCAAATGTATTTCATGGAAACAACACTTCTTTCAATGTTATACAAATTCCTGCATCAGGTAACTGTTTGTTTCTATCAGTCATTTTTTTCTGGAAAAATGTCATCGACAAAACTGTTGCTCTCGAACTTCGCAACATGGCTGTAACCTTTGTTTGCCAACATTGGGATAACTTCGGCGATGTGCTGTCCGTCGTTCTTAGTCACGGAAGCATAGTCATACAGTCTGCTCAACAATACACTGACTACATGAATACTTCCGGAGTTTATGGTGGAGAGGCAGAAATTGTGGCAATGTCCCAAATGCTTCCAGCTACTATCACCATTCACTTCCGAGATATCCCTGACCCCATCAGATTCAAATTTGCCTTTTACTTTTACACGCAGACAATTTCCTGTTAGATTGGCCTTTGCAATGACAATTAATAAGACACAGGGCCAAACTTTCAAAAAGATATGCCTGTATCTGCCAAAACCAGTTTTCAGTCACGGACAATTGTATGTTGCTCTCTCTAGAGTTCCATCTTTTCATTCACTCACAGTCGTATCCTCAAACCCACCCCATTTGGACAACTGTGTCTTTCAGGAAGTGTTCACCCATTAATAAATAATAATGATGCGTATGCTACGCCACGGGTTGGCTAGTTTATTTATATAGCACATTTTCATACAAAAAAAGTAGCTCAAAGTGCTTTACATAATGAAGAAAGAAAAAAAAGAGACAAAGTAAGAAATTAAAATACAACAACATTAATTAACATAGAATAAGAGTAATGTCCAATGGCCAGGGAGGACAGAAAAAGCAAAAAATAACTTCAGACGGCTGGAGAAAAAAAAATCTGCAGGGGTTCCAGGCCACAAGACCACCCAGTCCCCTCTGGGCATTCTACCTAACATAAATGAAATAGTCCTCTTTGTATTTCTCACGGAAGGACTTGATGATGATGGTCATGCAGACTTCTGGAACATCACAGTGCTTTGAGTAGATGGTGGTGGCACAAGCCACCACCACAAAGAAATCCAGAAAAAGAATCAAAAGAGAGAGTAGGGGTTAGTATGGATTTTAGAACCAGGAACTCCCGGAAGACCATTACAGAGCACCTGGAGCACATCCAGGGCGTGATAAAAGGGGCCACCTCACTCCATTCGAGAGCCGGAGTCAGGTGGAAGAGGACGGAGCTTGCGAGGAGTGAAGTAGAGGCGGCAAGAGAGTGAAAAGAAAAGGACTGTGAGCTGTTCTTGTGCTGGTTTGTGTAGCTGTATAAATAAACATGCGTGCTTTTGGACATCTGGCTGTCTCTGTGTCTGTCTGTGTCCAGGCATCTTTCACAGTCAGTTAATATGATAGTGGTTGTTTTCGCTGAATATTCCTGGATCTACTGATACTTGCCTGTTCTGATACTCCGTTTGTGTAAATATTATGTATTTGTGCCTATTTGGTAACAGCCTTGAATTTAATTAGTCACACTAATTCATACAACAGTTTAGAAAACTTAACCTCTTTGACCTGAAAATATGATATCAGTGATGAAGTGGGTATTTAGGTAATTATTTAAGTGTTTGTGGTTGTTTTAACTCTTTTAACTCATGACAATTTAAAGACTGCTCCAGCATCTTCTTCTTCTCCTTTCAGCTGCTCCCATTAGGGGTTGCCACAGAGGATCATCTTGCTCCATATCTTCCTGTCCTCTACATCTTGCTCTGTTACACCCATCACCTGCATGTCTTGTCTTACCACATCCATAAACCTTCTCTTAGGCCTTCCTCTTTTCCTCTTAACTGGAGTCTTTAACATAATTAATTAAAAATATGTCTTTTTTATGTTTCGTTAAAGTTGTAGTCCTTAGAATCTTCCTTAATTGTTCAAGAATATTAGGTTCAAAGACAACTCATTATTCAAACTGAGTAAGGGCCAAAGCCGCAGACCTTAGAACATTAGAGAGGGCATGGTCCAGAAGAATGACGATTTCACCCCAAAAATGTGCTACTGTAGTGTAAGGATAAAAGTGCATGGATTGAAGAAAGATATAAAACATAACATAAGAATGAAATACAATGTAAGGGGACGGAGACTGTGAACATTCATTTGGATGTTATGATACCTTTATGACTTTTTTGGCATGCAGTAGTGTCTATTGTGCATATATTAATCTTTAATAATTTTAGTGTATGCACAAATTCATTTTTTGATTCAGCATTGCTATTTAATATATTGTACATAATTTTATTAATAAATGCATTAAGTATCTTTGCTTTTTCAGATATTTTAGTAAACCTGTAAACTGACTGGTGGTAACATTTTTTTTCTTCTGTTAGAAAATCAAGAGCAATAACAGTATTTTATTAAGCATAGCAAAATATGGATTGACAGGATAAGTCACATGTTCAATAAGATCCATGTAAGGGTTTTGAGTGCTTAAGGCAAAAATCAGCATTGCTCATATTCAGCCTGATTAATATTTGATAAGTACATTTTTTAGTTTTGGGAACAGCATGTAATACTGTAGTGTAAGGTAATATGTAACACTGTAATATCGGTATTCAGAGGTGCATTGATCCATCTACAAAACATCTTACCTGTATGCCGTGCATGGGAGAATCCTTATTGATTCTTTGTCATGCTGGTTCTACCATTTATATCATAATTGGTATTTTTTAATGGAAAGCACAACTTGGAACTATGGTGCAAAAGAATACTTAAATTTGTATGTTATATTCTCCACTATAAAGGGTAAAATTGTGGTGTTTTGGCTTATTGGTTTCTTGAAATAATGATCAAATGTTTCTATATTTTAATGCATCACAAAATACAAAAGTCACTCATCCTGTGTCAAAGTGACAGTGTAGATATAGATTCCCCTTTTTAAAAGATGTTCAATCTTGAATATTTGTAATTTTAACCCTTACCAAATTCTTGAACATTTCATTTATTCTTAGCTACTGTATCTAACCAACATTCCATTTGAAAAACAGTGGGGTCCATCATAAGGCTCAGAAATCCCTCTTATCTTGTTATTTTCAAACATGTTTATTTCAGTTGAAATAATGAGCACATTTTATTTTAAAAAGTTTGGGACCAAGATTTTTGGAGTTTTTTGACATTTAGCAAACTCAAAACCTGAACAAAAATCTATTAAGGCATCATTGTAGTATTTGATACAATCAGATAAAAAATACAGATTTTATAAACCTTGGAACACAAGCCCTTATGTTGATTACATTGAAAATATATTTATATACATAAAAAAACTAAAGACAACAGAATGATTAAAAAAAGAGGTGCCTAAATCCCTGCTCCCCATTATTAATAATTATTATTAATTGTATTGCCTTTTTGTAAAACACTTAGGTTTTTGTCTGGAGCCATTTACAGTAGATTTGAATTTGAAAGTTAATTCACACTGTGATATACCAATTTCAAAAATTACTTTTCAAAATGTTGAGTTCTGTTTGCTAACGGAACTGACATTTAAAAATCTAACACAAATTATAGTACAGTCATTTTTTTAATACAGTTAAATAATATGAAGAATAATAGGTACAGTGCTCTCCATAATGTTTGGAGGAAAGTCACATTTTTCCTTAATCTAATCCTCTACTCCACATTATAAATCAAACAATTCAGATGTTAATAAAGTGCACATTACAAACTTTGATTGAAGAATATTTGCATACCATTTGGTCACACTATGTAGAAATGACAACACTTTTTATAGATGGTCCCCAATTTTAGGGCACCATAATGTTTGGGACATGGCAGTGCGGTCATACTTAGTACTTTGTTGCATATCCTTTGCATGCAATGACTGCTTGAAGCCTGTGATTCACAGACATCACCAGGTGCTGAGTCTTCTCTGGCAATGCTCTGCCAAGCCTCTAAAGCAGCCATCTTAAGTTCTTGCTTGTTTCAGAGCTTGTCCCCTTAAGTTTTCTCTTCAGCTTATGGAAGGCATGCTCAGTTAGATTTGAATTGGGTGAACTGCTTGGCCACTCAAGAATTTTCCATTTTTAGCTTTGGAAAACTACTGGGTTGCCTTAGCAGCATGTTTGGGATTATTATCTTGTTGTAGGATGAAGTGCCATCCAATGAGTTTGGAATCATTAACTGGAACTTGAGCAGACGCCATGTTTCTATAAACCTCAGAATTAATTGTAGCAGTGCCATCAGCATTTACATCATCATGGAAGATAAGCATGCAGGTATCTGTGGCAGCCATACATGCCCCAGCCATCAGACCTCCAACACCATGTTTAAAAAATGAGGTGGTATGCTTTGTATCTTGGATAGTTTCTTTTTGTCTCTACACTTTGCTCTTGCCATCACTGTGATGTAGGTTAATCTTTGTCTAATTCATCCACAAGACCTCTTTCAAGTATTCTGCAAGCTCTTTTAAGTACTTCTTCTCAAACTGTAATCTGGCCATTCTGTTTTTGTTGCAAACTAGTGGATTGCATCTTGTAGTGTGGCCTCTGTATTTCTATTCATGAAGTCTTCTGCAGATAGTAGTCTCCCTGACTCAAACACACCTGCCTCCTGAAGACTGTTTCTGATCTGTCAGATAGGCATTTGGGGCCTTTTCTTTATCATAGTGAGGATTCATCTGTCATCAGCAGTGGAGGAATTCCTTGGCCTCTCAGTCCCTTTGTGATTACTAAACTCAGCAGTGCATTCTCTCTTCTTAATGATATTCCAGACATTTGATGTAGGTATTCCTAAGGTCTCTAATAGTTTTATTCATGTTCAGCATCATAATGGCTTCTTTGACTTTCATCGGCACAGCTCTTGTCCTCATGTTGAATAATTGCAACTACAGACTCCAAAAGTTAGAAGCAAACCCAGGTATCTTATGCCTGCACTAATGAAACAATAAAACAATCCTGAGTAGTCACAGACACCTGTGACACCAATTGTCCTAAACATTATGTTGCCCTAAAATTGAGGACCATGTATGAAAAGTGTGATTTCTACATGGTATGACCAAAATGTATTCAAATACAAGCCTTAAATTAAAGTATGCAATGTGCACTTTACTAATGTCTGAATTGTTTGATTTGTAATTTTAAACTGTGGAGCAGAGGGGTAAATCAAGGAAAAATGTGTCCTTGTCCCAAACATTATGGAGGACACTGTATATGTGAAGCTGCAGCACAGACATAAATTATTTTCCAAAGCAATTATGTGGTACATGGCAAGTGACTCAATCTGCTTTACACAGTATTTTAATTACTTGCACAATTTCTGGAAATTTCTTTCAAAATATAGGTTTCAATTTCATTAGCTTTTTTTCAATACAGATTTACAGAGAGGCAAAATCCAGCCCTTGATCAGCTATAAGTCTGAAGCAGGTAACACTCTCACACATACACTTTATAGGTGACAATTAACCTCACATGTAAATGTTTGAAACATGTGGTGCCCAGTACCCACTGAAGACATACAAAAACCCTTGGTAAATGTGTGAAATCCAAATAGAAAATAACCATGCCAAGAATCATACTTTCTGTTTTCTTGACAGTGTAAATTTCTGTGCAGGTCCCAAAACACAAGAAGATACTGAATTCTTTGTGCATTATGTGCTTTACTTCTAGACCGCTGAGTTCTAAGCCCTGGGTAGAACATAATATGGAGCCATGTTGTGTAGTGAAGAAACAAATCTGTAATCCGTTATGACTGGTGGGGGTGTCCAAAATACATAAAATCACCGTGTCTGGAAAGAGGGGTCAAAATGTAACCCAAAATAAAAGTAAAACATGGAGTTGAAATTAAAGAAATATTATATTGTTTTAAAGTTTCAAAACTGCAATTAAAGGCAACCTCACCTGAAGAAATATTAGTTGTAACACTTTGCATCCACTCGATAGCAAAACACAGAATTATTTGTAGTAAAAGGGTGTCATTGAAAGTGCTTATTGTAATACAAACATGATTAAACCAAGGTAAATAATGGTAATTCATAAACAAAGATGCTTGTTTTTCAGCAGGTACCGTTAAATGAAAATATAGTTTTGCAATTTCTAAGTCATGACGTCTTAGCATACATGCAATGCTGAAAATCAGCTTTAATGAGAAAGACATTAAAAGGTTGCATCTGTGAGGTAGTGCAGAGAAAAAGAAAGTATGACAGAAAGAAAGCAAGGCTGTAGAAAAGTAAATGTGCTAGAGATCAATATTTTGGCAATGGCCAAACTGGAACCTGGTTGAAGATCTAAGATGGCTGTACAAAAATAAGTATTATATGATTGTTAAGCAAGTACATTGTGGGTCTTAAGTATCTTTAAATATGGTGTACATTGATACTGCTGATTTGTATATTTTTACAAGTAGGTTTACTCATTTTGGTTGTATATATTTTGTTTGATATCACATAACTGCTCAGTACTTGAAAAAAATATAGACACTTTCGAAAATTGCCTTACCAGTAGTCCTGGTCTGCCTTCTCAGAGTATCTGACAGAAGATTTTAAACCTTGAGACATGCCATTGAAGGGATTGGGAGTTAGGCAAGATCTGAGGCAACATGTATACACATCCTTGTAATTACCCTAAATCTGAAATCCCCACACCAGAAGTAAAAGAGTCAAATGTTGTCATTTGGAATCACCATCTACGTCATTTTTGCTACACTTTAGACAATGTTTTAAACTAAGCAAAAGCATCTGCAAATTGCCTCAAACATGGCAAAACATGAAGCCTGAAGGTCAGAGCCCCTTATGCTCTGCATTAAAATGAAGAATATTTTTTTATTAGTAGTATTTTTCATATAAGCAGTATTAATCAAGTGCTTCCAATTCTGGTACATTGAGTGCAAGTCATCAAAAAGGTATGAAAAGTTCAGCATCATTTTCTCTCTTAAAGGGAGACAAAGTAATACAAAAAATGAAGTGGTTCAATATCTGAAATGCAAATTAAATTCCGCTGATCAGAATGGGACTGAGCGGCATCTTGATCTTGATCACCCACAGTGCTAAATTTAAAAAAGCCACCAAAGAAGCCTTACTGTGCTCCTTCTATTTCTTGGAAAAGAAGCCAGAAGTATGATACCCTTGGTTCCAACTGAGACCCTCCACTTGCATCCTTGACCCAATACCAACAAGTTTTTTCAAAGAAGTATCAAGTGTGCTAATTGATAGTGTGCTTGACATAGTAAATTCATCATTAGATATGGGGGTCTTCCCAGACTGTGTTAAGAATACTGTTGTTAAACCCCTGCTCAAGAAAAATAATCTCAATTCCTCTGTTTTTGAAAATTTTAGACCTGTTTCTAACCTGCCTTTCTTAAGTAAAATTCTAGAAAAGGCATTCATTATGCAGCTAAATGATCACTTGAATAAACATTCTATTCTTGACAAGTTTCAGTCAGGTTTTATAATAAATCACAGTACAGAAACTGTACTTGTTAAAGTAGTAAATGACTTGCAGGTAAATGAAGACAGAGGCCGTTTATCTGTTCTCATCTTCTTAGTTCTGAGTGCCACATCTGATATATATTGAGCACAATATTCTTCTAAATCGCCTTAGTGGGTGGGCCTCTCTGATAATGTCTCAAATTGGTTTGAGTGTTTCTTAACAGGTAAAAAATTCTTTGTTAGTTGTGCTAATTATACTTCAAAGACACATGATATGGGTCTGCTGCTCTTTTCAATCTACATGCTTTCATTAGGCCAGATTATCTCCACGCATAATGTGAGCTACCACAGCTATGCTGACGACACACCACTGTATTTATCAATAGCACCTGATGACCCCGACTCTCTTGGTTCACTGACACAATGAATTACTTGTGTTTCTGAGTGGATGAGTAGTAATTTTCTCAAACTAAATAAGGAGAAAACAGAAATCTTAGTGATTGACAAAAATAGATATAGTGAAGGTATTAGAAATAAACCTGATCCATTAGTGTTAAAAGTCAACAGAGATGTAAAGAATTTAGGGGTAATTATTGACTCTGACCTGAATTTTAAATCACATATTAATCAGATTACCAGAGCAGCATTTTTTCACTTAAGATGCTGAAAAATTAGTCACCCTTATGTTTTCAGTTGCTTAGACTACTGTAACACACTCCTTTCAGGACTACCCAAAAAAAAAAACAATCGATTGCACCTAGTGCAGAATGCAGCTGCTAGAATCTTAACTAGGAAAAGAAATTCCAAGCACATCTCTCCAGTTTTGATGTCACTACACTGGTTACCTGTGCCATTTAGAATTGACTTTAAAATACTGCTTACGGTTTACAAATCCTTAAGTAATCTCACTCCATCCTATATTTCGAAATGCCTTTAACCTTACACTCCAAATCATAACCTTAGATCTTCAAATGAGTGTATGCTTATAATTCCAAGAGCTAAACTTAAAAGAAGTGGTGAGGCAGCATTCTACTGTTATACTGTAAAATCTGGAATAGCTTACTGATAGAAATTCGCCATGCTAATGCAGTGAAGCACTTTAGAAAACTGCTAAAAACCCATTATTTTAACATGGCTTTCTTATAGCTTCATTTTAGTGTAACCCTGATATTCTGTGTATGCATTTAATTATTGTTTTTATCATGGCTCCAGAATCTGTACTAACCCCTACTTTCTGTGCTTTTCTTTTTCCGTTTTTCTGTGGTGGTGATCTGCGCCACTACCACCTGACCAAAGCACCATGCAGTCCCTACATTGATGGATTAAAGGCCAGATGACCATCAAGGTCCACATGACCATCTTCATCTAATTCTTCCACGTGAAGCCTGAAAACCATGAGGACTGATTGAGATCACTGATGTTAGGTAGAATGCCCAGTGGGGGCTGGGTGGTCTCATGGCCTCTGAACCCCTGCAGATTTTGTTTTTTTTCTGCAGCCCTCTGGATTTTTTTTTTCTGTCCTCCTGGCCACCAGACCTTACTTTATTCTTTGTTACTTATTTTTATTTTTTATAAACTTTTCTTTCTTCATCTTTTAAATCACTTTCAGCTACATCATTTGTATGAAAATGTGGTATATAAATAAATGTTTTTGTTGTTGTTGTTACAAAAAGTCAAAATGTATACAAAAATTACACTTTGTTACCACAAGTGGCGCAGGAAGGTTAGTTTTTGTTTCCTGTGTGTGACTGAAAAACATGTGCTCCTACTGTAAAATGGTAACAGTTAAGAACATTTCTTTTTTTGCATTTACTCTTCCACTAATATTCCCTCACATTTGTCTCTTTAATCTTCTTGCCTCTCACATATTCTACTTATAATTCTATCACTGGTGACATGGATGTTTAGGTTTATTATATAAAATGAAGAGGTGCTCCCAAAGATGACTGCATACTTTTGCTTAGATAATGCAAAAAGGCAATCAACCTAAAAAAATGATTTTTCCACAGTTGTCCGAAGAATAGTAAAGATTTTGCTTTGAAAACAATTTAAATTTAGGCCCTAAGCAGAGTAAAGCAGACAGTGACTTAGGCATGATTGTTAATAGTATCCTGGTAACAGTCAATAAAAGCAAATAAAGAAAATCAAGAAGAAAATTCATAAACTCTTCCATTTCACTTTCACCAAATAGCGTCTGAGTAGAAATTCACAATATGCATGCTGCATTTAATCTTCACAATAATAACCTGTCAAAAGAGATTACATGGCTTAGAGTCGAAGTTGATAAGAGGTCAGAATGTTAAAATATTTGCAATCAGGTATATCTGTTCTGCAAGAAAGCATATAAATATCTAGACATAATAATCTGAATTTATGAAAAGTCAGTATTTTGTTAATAATGGTAAATATACATTTATTATCTAAAGCATATAAAGTTATTTTCAAATATAGCCATAGCTAGAGATATATACTTAAACATTTAGGCGGACAGGCATACTAACAGAAACACTTTTTTCTGGTAATTAGTATTTTTTCCTGCACTGTAATTTGCAGTATAAACTGAATATGCTGCAAAGACACAGCTAGCATCTCCTTTTTCTTTTTGTCCATATTGATTTACTCTTTGGTCTTTTATCAAGAAATATTCTTGTACTTGATTCCAAGAATGCGAAAATGGTGAAATCTTTAAGGTTAAACAGTAGAATGACCTGCCAGCTATGGTGTATCATGTGAGTTTTGAACAAATGACATGGAAACATTTATTAAACTAAAAAAAAAAAAAAATTAATACATGGTGCTGTAAAGCAGTGATGTATTGAGTGTTTAGACATACAAGTAAGGATTTCACTGTACTCTGTATGTGTGACAGAACTACTACTACTACTACAACTACAGCTATTATTACTATTACTACATCTACTACTGCCAGAATAATGCAGTATGTAGACTGTGCCTTAAAACAGTGTCTTCCTAAATTATGAGGGTAATGAGGAGGGAGATGTGTAACAGAGATGCACTGTCATCAGCTTTTTCCAATATATAGTATGCCAATGGAATAAGAACTATTGCACCATATGTAAATAAACTTGTGGAAATTAGGCACCATACAAAAGTGTTCTTGTGAATTACAATATTTAGCACATCTGTAAAACTTACTGTACTAAAACATGTTATTATCAGACTTGAAAAATAACTATGTGATACTGTGAATTGTGAGCCTAATATATTTATGTTTAGCACACATACCGTATATACTCATGTATAAGTCGGGTCTTGAAATCTGAAAAATCGATCATAAAATCAGACCCCGACTTATATGCCCGTTCAAAAATGCAACACTTAATTTTTTTTTGTTTTACATCTTCTTGCCTCCTCCAATCTCACATCAGTTTCTCAGACACATCGAATTTTGTTGCAGCAGCGCAGTTATCAATTTCTTTCACTACTTTAATGACATTTAATTTAAAACCAGCTTCATATTTTCTTCTGATCGAACACTCTATCATTGATAAGGGATGGTCTTGCGATAAAGGTGTATGAGGGTGTGAGATACAAAAAAACAAATCAGTGCAAACGTTGCTTTGGAATTGTTCGGGTATTACTGTGTGGTCACGTAGGCACAATAGAGAGAGTGAGAGAGAGAGAGAGAGAGAGAGGTTAGGAGCACGCGCTGATACAGCGAATTGCTGCACCCACAAAGAAAAAAAAGGCAATGTGCTCCGTGGTTACTCTCTCAGGTGGGCATTAGCATATCATAATCTCTTGGACCAATAGGGTGAGTTTTCCACATTCGACTTATATGACCGACATTATAAAATACCAGAAATTATACGGTAAAATCAAGTCCAGACTTATCCGTGGGAGAACTTATCCATGAGTATATATGGTACATTTCTACAGTATACTGTATAAGACCTATTAAAAGTTAAAGATTTTGTTCATGGTAATGTGAGAACTGTGAAAGAAGTGATTAGAGCAGGCGCTGTGTTTTCAGATAATGAAAACATGTACTATATTAGGGGAAGGGAGCCTAATTCATATAAAGCATTGATCAGCAGAACCGCACTATATATGCTAAATTGTTAAGAAGAGAGCCTAATCCATGTATAGTATTGGTCAGTGTATGTATTACCCATTTTACATTTGAGGTGTTTCATGAGCATATAATAAGGCTTGTCAGGAACCTCAGTGACCAAGAAACCATTTTCTGCAGATGCAATAATTCTGGGTTTAGGAGAAATGTCACCAATGTCCTCCAAAGGTGGGCATGGAATCGTCAAAGACTCCATTACAGAACTGTAAGACAGCTGTATTGTTCCATGGCTACTCTTTAGCTGTAGGTATATATTCTGTTCTATTTCACCCAGGAATCCCCCTAAGGAGGGGTTTGCAATTCTTGTCTCATGACTACTTTGTTTATTATTGACTCTTTTATTTATGTTAATGTTACTTTTGGTGATCATGTGCATTATTCTTTGTTTTTGATTTTGACCGTGTATATAAGCTGGCTGTGTTAGGTCCCATGTGTTTGTGGGTGGCACGCCCCAAGAGGCGGGGCCAACTGCCAATCACTTATGGGAACTGCCCTCCACCCTATAAATCTGGAGGGTCTCTCACAGTTCCTGGTGGTTCATTTCAAATGTGCGAGGGATTGATGAGTGTTCTTTTGTGCTTTTTTTTCTGGATTCCTGGCCTTTTATGCTCTGTTTTCTGGCTATTCTTTGGATTCTATATTGGGAATTGGTTGCTTTTGGAATCATCTTTTGTAGGCATCATATGCCTTTTGTGCTTATCAGAGCTTCACATTGTAACAGAACGTTTTGTGTAATATACCTTTTATTTATTTATTTTTTTTAAGATTCTGCGTTTCCTCTTATTACTAGCCTGGGTTTGATGGTGATATCCTCCTCTAGTGGGCATTTTTGGGAGTACTTTTGTCATGAGTCCTAGTTCATGACATTTATTTATTATAGTATATACTGTAATGTATATTAAGAATAAAATATTAATTTTAAAGTAAGTTAAATATATCCTTTCTTTAGCACCACATTTCTCTGGTCTTAATACCTTTTCAATGGTTACCGAGATAAACAGTATACTGATTCGAGTATGAGCTGCAATTCTAAAAGAACACATTCTTAGGGAGCATATGGCCCAGTTGGATACACATCTTTGTGAAATTACCACTGTTAAGAATGCTTTTATGGAAGAAAATGTTAGGGAGTTGGGTATTGTGTGTGTTTATATATGTGACAAGTATCAGGAACACATGTGGTTTATTACATTTTTAGAGCTTGCCTTTATTTCAATGTGTTATTAGTTTTTTATTTTTTGTTAGATTCGCTGATTCACAGATGCCTGCATTTTGTGGTATAAGATTGCCAAGCAACATGAGGTGAGCAGGTGCAGCTTTAATGCTGACTTGGGCCTGCTAAGAAAGAGGGCAATGCACACAGTGAAATGTCTGAACTTTGACTAATAAAGGGAAGACCTTTGCAAGAGACTTTGTGCTGAAGCAAACGAAAACATTTTAAACTTTACTTACGTGATTAAAACTTTATGTTTGGTTTAGCTCTAACAATATGTTGAAAGATAAAGATGACTCTTTTATATTGAATCCTAACAGTGCCCTTGACTATTCTACTATTGTACATTTTCTGTTGCTCATAAATACATTTAAAAAAAAAGTTTCTTTGAGACCACAGCTTGTTCTATTGAGTTCATTAACAAGGAACATTTGTGATTCACCATTGTTAACAGAGGTGCTTGGTTTTAACAGCTAAAACTGATCAAAATAAATGAGACCAGTGTAGGTACAGTTACTTGAAAACTGATTTTTTTTTTTGCAGAGTTCAACTTAAATTCTGCAGGACAGAAGTAACAAACTACTTTTCTGTATATTTTATTTTTTAAATTATTGTTGCAGCTTCATACATGTGTTAATTTTCAAAACTGCATGAGCATTTCTACAAAACACACACATTTCACATATCAGAGATTCAGATAGCATAGTTGTCCATATGTCACATTTGTTTAAAAGTGACATCAATATGTTAATCCTTTGATTGACTGTGACTGATTGAGGAGTCACAGTCAACTATAGTGCTCAAGTCTTGGACCCAAATTACCTTCAGTACACCCACACTTTTCCTAACTGCACCAGTATATTCCTTTCTTTCTCCTCCTTTACACTCCAGATGACCATTATCCCTACTGCATTCTTGAAACGAGCTCAGGGGGATAAGCTTCTTTTAAGGCTGGATCCGTAAATACAATTTATATCACAAGTGAACCCAACAGGGCTGCCCGCTACAACTACATTTCCTGTGGGAGTCCAATCCAGAGCAACATAAAAGGTATTCTGCCACCAGGGGTACTGAGGTAACATGTTCACCCATCTTGGCTTCCCATTCAGAAAAGATACTACTAGTTCAGCTGGGTTGCCAGTCCATCTGTAACCACAAATTGCATGTCTCCTGTCAATTTTTATCTAACTTTGCCTGATTTCTTCATGACTTGTCCTTCCTTTTTTGTTTTGTGTTTGCAACCTGAAGTTTTATGGTATTTATCACAGAATTTTGTTAATGATTGTACAACTGAATATTTTTACCTTCTCATGGGTATAGTCCAGTACTTTAGTGTGGATATGGTCTAGAGAAATATTTCTACATACCCATTTATAATCTGCAAGAACATATTTTAATCCATTGATAGTTTTTGTCCCAGGTCGATAAATATCTCCAGCAATAATTTTTTTTTCTGACAAAGTATTAAAGTCAATGGTAAGAGTCTGATCCAACACAGAAATTAAGCTAAAGGTACAAATTTAATATTAACTAAATATCAGTCTGCTGACAACTTCCAAAATAAATAATTAATTTGGAAAAAATGCATTCTTTACTATGCCATCAAAATCTGTTATGTAGACATTGAATATTTATTGTTATTTAAGCCTGTATAAAAAGTCTTACATTCATTTATTTGATTCTGGCTTTAATTTATAGAGCCCACAACCGTATTATTATGGTTACAACACTCTAAAAGTTTCCTTCTACAGATTGGTTTCTACCTTTCTACTCACATATTTCTGTCATCACTATGATCCTGTCATGAAATGAACAGGTTCAGAAAATGGATGAATGAATGAAAATTAATCACATCCCATCATTTCATTAGTTCCCTCAAAAGTTATGGCTTTGGGGGTATGGATTCTTCATTATGAAGAGAAAGGATTTACAAATCAATTTAAACCCATTATAAAAAAAAGTTATTGGCACTTCTACAGACTAATTATAAAAAATTAACCCAAGTTCTGTGTACTATAGAAAAAGTGTGAAATCTGGACTTTTATGATCTGTTATAAAATAACATATCATATTAACTCAATTTAATATGTTTCTAATTTGTTAATATTTTAAAAATTTTACCAAATATAACATAAATTAACTGGCTATTAAACCTGATAGGAACTAATGACTCATAATACTCTTCAGCCAGAAGAAGTAGGCATATATTTGTATTTGTTAGGGGTGCCAAAATTTCAGTGAAGCAACAGAAAAGCAGAGCAAGGCAAACATATATACAGACATTGGTGTTCTTGTGCAAACATGTATAAAGTAAAAAGCTTTGGGTTTGCTACCTTTACTTTAAAATTATAAAAATAATATTTTATTTATATAGCTCCATGAGGTTATGCATTACTTTGATACAATCATTGCTGATGTGGTTACATGAAGTTTATCCCTCAGTCTTTCTAATACTTTATCTAAAACGAGGTCAACAGACACCCCTGACATGACACGCTTTTACTTGTATTTGGAACACAATTCAAATTTTATAATCTCTGGCCAGATTAGTGACATGAATTAGCTTAATGTGCACATACTGTACATTTTGGGTTGAAAGTAGAGTTGTCAATAAACAGACAAACTCCAAATTTCAGGATGCTGGCACCCTCAGAGGGCAGTGCTAACCAGTGTTATCGCCCTGCCAGTTTTATATACAGTATCCATCCATCCATTTTCCAACCCGCTGAATCCGAACACAGGGTCACGGGGGTCTGCTGGAGCCAATCCCAGCCAACACAGGGCACAAGGCAGGAGCCAATCCCAGGCAGGGTGCCAACCCACCGCAGTATATACAGTATAACTTTCACAATTTTAAAAGGAAGGAAAATGCAACAGATAATTATTTAAGCTTTGTCTATTTAAATTCTGTGAATCTCCATATGTGTTTTCATTTTGAATTCCAACAGTACTTCCAGACTTCTTTCTGCTCAGAAGTAAAAAGATGAGCCTGGTGGGCCACTCCACTACCATTCATTCACTTTGTGGATACTAGTGGTTGCTGTTGCCCCTTTAAACCCAACAAACAGACACTCAGGACGCAGAGTAAAAGTACACGACGATGTATTTTAATTCTGTTTTCTTCTTTCACAGTGCTTCCAAGCACCACAGCCAGTATAAACACAATTAATAAGCACAATAATAATCACTAATCTCCCCTCCACACCTCTCCAGAAAGCTCTGTCACACTCCTCGGACTCTGGCTCACTTGCTAGGTCTCTAGCAGTCCGTTATATAGTCCTTGACCGGGAAGTGCTTCTGTCCTTCCGTCCATGTGACTTGCTAGCACTTCTGGGTCAGATGGAGAACTTGCTTTTTCTTCAGCCTGGAAGTACTTCGTATAGCGTCGGAAATAAGAGCCAGTTCTCTGTAGAACCCAAAATATCACAGCACCTGTGCTTTCCATAATTTGCTATGAAATGCAACAGTTCAAACAACTTATATGAAGGCAACAGTGTATTTCCCATTATACAAAGACAGGTAAGGTCTGAATCCTTTCTGCCTTACGTTTATCCTTACTCTGGATCTTCGCCTCTTCAATCTCCAGACCAGCTTGTAGCTTTTATTTTTGCTCTGGATATTCACCTTTTTGCTCTTTTAACTTTCAAACAAGCTGCTCTCTGATAGTGTGTAATGGGGATCTTTAGGTGGCAATGATCACAGTGCTACCAAGAGAATGCAGGAGCATTTAATATACAGTATCCCACTTTACATTTCTCAGATTTTTTTATATTCTCAGATGTTACAGACGTAGGAACTTAAAACTCGTTAAAAACTTATTTAATGTGAAAATTGTAATTATTGTGCTAGTTAAATATTTATTTGTCCTAGCAAATGAGGGAACTTAAAAATGCTCATTTGGTTGTGTTCATTATGCTCAGTAATTGAAACATGTTCCTTATTTGTATTATTTGTTTAATACACAGTAGTTTTTACACATTCATTTTCAAGTTGTTTCAGTTATCATAGTTTATATAATGATCCCCACTCCAGAGTTTCAGGGTGACGAATTTGTCTTGTTTTAACGCCTACACACAACACTTATCTTTCCACCATGCTGTAGTAGGAGAATCTTCACCATTGGTACAGACCCTATTTTACTGGCACTGCATTGCAGATAATTTATTATAAGCTTTATATATCATAGATCAGTTAGGTATACCACATTTTTTGAGTTTCCATCTAAATGTTGGTCATTTGAGCTTGCATGTGCATTCAGCAGCTACCAGCAAAGTTGTGGTTGTTACTATGGTGCTGGCATTCAGAGAACAGAACTGAATATTGACTGAACTTCATTATCAGCCATTCAAAGGACTTTTTTTTGACTTTCTGTCTTTTTTAGCTATTCGGGAAGATGGAATACTTTGGTTCTCATATATTCTAATTTTAGTAGGCAACTGGATATATAGGCCTGAGAATGGCCTTTCCTCAACAAGAATGGCTTTTATGCCAGTTTCAATGTAATTTCTTGACTATATTTTCTTCAGAGAAATTTCTTTCTAGCTGTTTGTATACATTTTAGTACAAAATCATCACACAAAAACTTTCAAAACAGCAGCAGGCCCAGAAATGCTTTTGCTAGACAATGAAGAGCAGAATAAGCCTTCAGTGCTGGCATCTTGTTTTCTTAGAATTGGCTCCAATTTAGATGCAGATAATGCAGAAGACAATGTTATCTATGTTTATTTATTCATTTGCTTACTTTTTCTTGTTTTTATATATTTTTTCATTGTATTCCTGTGTGTGAAATGTATGTATTGCTGTGCCAGCTGTGAAAGTGGGCTTTTGGTACTTTGGTATGATGTTCTGCTTGTTGAATCATTATCCTTCCCCTTGGGTAAATGGAATGGGTGTCTCTTGTAGTTTAGAATGATATTTCATATGCCTGTGATACTGTATGTTATGTAAAGGTTAGAGTAGGTCTGCACCAGGAATCTTCTTTAAGTTCTTACCTGTTTGATCGGGTTAGGGATGTGTTGAGTCATGGGATGAAAGACCAATCCCCCGGCGCATGCTTTTTGCTGGCGACATTGAGTTGTGTAGCACCAAAAAAGAGGAAGCAGAGGATGTTGGAAGAATGGAGAAGGGCTTTAGAAGATAGAGTGTTGAAGATAAAAATACAGGATGAAGACAGAATATATGAAGTTTAATGATGATCATGGTTCAGAAGTTAACCTGCAGGGAGAGCTATTGAAAAGAATGGATAAATTTAAATATCTAGGATCAATGGTTGCCCAAGATGGAAAACTACAGTAGATGCAGAGGTAGCCCATAGAGTGCATTGTGGATGGAATAATTGAAAGAAGGTATCCGGAGTATTAGGTTAAAGGTAAGATTTTTAAGACGGTAATAATATATGGACCTGAGACAAGGACAGTAAAGAGAGCACAGGGGAAGAAGTTAGATGTGGCAGAAATGATAATGTTGAGATGGATATGTGAAGTTACAAAAAAGACATGAGACAGAGGTACAACAAAAGTTTGAGAGATATCTTAAAAATTATAGGAAAAGTAGGTTGAAGTGGCATGTGATGAGAGACAATGAATATGTGGGAAAAAGAGGTGGCCAAAGTGGAAGTGTATGGATAAAATAAAAGAAGATTTGAAGGAAAAGGGTCTGACTGAGAAGGAGGTGCAGGACCTAGCTGTTTGGAGAAGGCTGATCAACCAAATCAACCCCACTTAAAATTAGGGAAAGATAAAAAGGAGGAGGAGGAAGAAGAAGAAAAATATTATGTTATCTAAAGCTCAAATCTTACATGTTCTAATTTATCAATGGCGGGATTGGTGTTTCACCTCCTTTAGCAAGAAACAGTGCTTCAAAAAGTGGGCATTGATTTGTAAGAGAAGACAGTTTTACAAATTATGTATGTTTTCATTATTTTTTAAAATAACAATGTAAAAATAAAAATCCATTTTTGTGTTTGTGTTTCACTTTGCACTGCCATTTAAAACTGATATAACTGAAAAGATGAATACATGCTGAATCAGAGGACTTAAAAACTTGACAAATAATGTGAATTATCACTACAGTCAAGAATGCCAAGGTGTGCCCAGGTAATTTATTGTGCTTAGGTCTCCAAGGTTTAAGTTCAAATTCAAGTTTACTGTTATATGTATAAAATATAAAATGCACTTAGTACAAGTAAATTCTTACATACATGTTTTACATGAACAGCTGACAATACTGTAATACGAACAAAAGATACACACAAGCACATGCACACAAAAAAAAATATATATATAGCATGCAATGTACTGTATATACAACCATACATAGATACAGTGTTTTTTAATTTTAAACATTTCTTACTATGACTAGCTGTTATGTAGCCTTATTACCTATGGACAGAAACTGTCCCTAAATCTACTGAATAAACAGGTGCAAATGTCAATGGCCCAGTACTGTTTGCCAGAGAGATGTTTGCAGTATCTCCATGATATGTTTTTTGTCATGCCTTATTAAAGGGGTGTCAAACTCAATTTTATTGAGAGCCAAAAATTACACTTTATATACCCAATGTAGGCCTGAATATATATGAACATACAACTCAACATACATTTTCTTTCCAAACAAGACACACAGGTACCTCTCTGTTCCTCACGATCAAATACTCTGCCTCACATATGTCTTAAACTGTCTTCTGTCTTTATCATATTTTCTTTTTTTGGACATTGCAGCGGGTCAGGAAAGATATCTGCAGCCATGTAGCCATTTTTGTTGCCCAAGGCAAAACTGTATATGCCCCCATTCATCCCCTCCCCCATTTTAAATAAATTATACCTGTCACAATAACCAGACATAAGAGTTGTGAAAAGGTTTGGGGCAGCCACCCGTATAATTTGGTTTCCTGACTGCAAAGTTGCTTTCAATAGATATAGCACTGATGTGCACAAAACCGAGTCCAAAACAGAACTGAGGGGACAGGGAAAAGGTGGAGACTTGTAAAGGGGAAGACAGGAAGTGAAGTCAAAGGGGTCGGGCTCATGAAGGTCTTCTGTCATTGGTGCGAGCCCGGACGTGACATCACAGGGGCCGGAGCCGGCAAGGTCTCCTTCCATTGGCTCGGTCCCGGAAGTGACGTCTAGAGGACCAGGTGGGATCTCCCATGAATGGTCTTCAGGCAAGGGAGAAAAAGAGTTGGTGCGCTCTGCCACATCCCAGTATGTCTCGGAACTGCCCTTACTCAAGCCCTTTAGCTGCCTCCCATGCACACGTGTGTGACATACCAAAATAAAATGATAAGATTACTGTAGATATTAGGTAAATTAAAACAAATTTGACTTAGCATTTTAGCAACTGAGCATATTTTATTTACAATATGTGTAAATGCAAATAATATATAAATATAACAATAGAACATAAAGGGTAGGTAATTTCATTGATGACAGTTCCACGTTACAGAGTACCAGCTTTAAAAAGTAATTAATAATATTTTTTATTAAAAAGGACAAACATAATGACTATGTTGTAGGAATGGGGTTTTGCATGACTTTCACTAGTTTCACAAATTCTTCACATTAATACTAAGACGGGATTATAATAAATCACCTTAATAAAAGGATAAGTGTCTGTGTGTCTTTATGTGTCTCTGTCCAGTTGCTATGTCACTGTCATTCCAACAGATGGTGCACCACAAACATTTATCGTAATAAAATGCATTGCATGGTGCACTGCAAACGTTATTTGCTGAGGTTTACATTCATTACTTAGATTTCAACCTAAGATGCATAGCAAAACTATTAATAACAATAATAAAAATAATAGTAATATAAAACAGGCATAATATACATATATTGAATATGCAATTCAAGGAATGCTAAGGTTGTAAAGTGTATCCAGATCAGTTCTTTAATCAGGCAGAATTCCAGCCATGAAGTATTTTGATTCCTCATATTTGTAAGATTTATAACAGGCACATAACCAATCCTAAAACCACACCTAATGGCAGTTCACTGTACTTAATAAATACTGGAAAAAACGGGAAAGAAAAATCTATGGACTGCAAGTATTCAAAATTAGCTTCAAGACAATGACAAAATAAGGGTGGAAGAGAAGGTAAAAGACACACTTCCTAAAAAGACATAGTAGTAAGACAAAAATGAAACTGTAACCATGATTAACCTGTGTAAATGGAAATGCATTTTCTATCTACAGTATGTCAGACAATCAAGGAATAGAAAAGACAAGAATTGTGTAGGGAAGCAGCAGTAGTCAGTTAAGCAGTGAAAGGAGTGGTAGACGGCATTGACTCATGTGTAAGCCCTTCAATGCCAAGAGAAAATGTTAATTATAGGATAGAATCTATATCTGAAATGCATACTAAACCACATTTATTTCTATAGCACATTTTCATACAAAGAATGTAACTTAAAGTGTTTTACAAGATGTCAAAGAGAAATTATCTTGTAAAACATAATTAGTAGAAGAGTAGCCTCCTTATATACAGTACAAGTTGAATCCAGTGTTAAGGTCAAATGGCTGGGTGGACAGTTAAAACAAAAAAAAACCCCAAAAAACTCCAGTTAAGCTGGAGAATAAAACAAAATCTGCAGGGGTTCCCAGGCCAAACAACAGACCAGCCCCCATGGAGCATTCGATCTAATATAAATGTGCTTAAATCATTCCTCACTGTTTTCAGGCTTCATCTGAGAGGATTTGATGCAGTTGGTCTCATAGACAGCTGGGGCACCAACCTTCATTCCAGCAACCACAGGTAACTAACTGCACAGGACTTTGATCAGGTGGTGGTGATGGTGCAAAAATGCCACTACAGAAGATCCAATAAAGAAAGCAGGGAAAAGCAGAGATTATTAAAGAATGCATATCTTTGAAGAATATCGTAATTCTGTGCCTATATGGTCTATTAGGAATATGATCAGCTAAGGACTACTCAGCTGATGCTGGTACCTCACTTTCATATTTGATCTACATCTCCTGATCACTTGTATCAAAATTGGAGTCTGAGATGTCAAAGTCTGATTCAGCGATAATATGCAAAACATTGTCCACTGAGTATTTTGCTTTGCCCCTTTACTTTGGTCTGTCACTAGATGTCTGTGCCATATAGGTTGTTTGCCCTTTGCTACTCATGCACATCAAGTCGACAAAGCTATCTTTTCTTCTAACAAAGAGAGTTGAACTGAAACATAATGGCAAGTTTTATTGCAGTTTACCTAAACCCTTGAATTTTGACAAAAGTCAACATCTGACCTGAAAGAGTTAATATAAATTGATCTGAGATATCAAAGTTTGATTTTGTTGTAAAAATGGAGAAACAAAGCTTTCCAATGGTACAGTACATTGATTTTCTATGTTTGCTTCTCAATGAAAACTCCTTGGAAGGAGAAAACAATACCCTAGCCAAGAGAGGTTATTTCTACCATTTAGCCAATGATGGGATAGATTACAAGTGCCCAAGTGCTGATTTTGACATGAGCTATTGATGGTACAGGGAATTACCATAGGACAGTACCAAGCCATGTTTGTTCATCAGGCAGTTATTCTAAGCAGTGGATCTGCTTTTGGACCATACTAGAGTTTTCCTGTGAGAGGGCAGATTTCACTATCATAAACATTAATATACCTAACTATTAATATCTGACCCCTCTTCAGATAAAAAATAGTGAAACATGCACATTAATACACCATTCATGTATCAAAAATCTATCAGACAATGGAATGCTTGAGCCTCATCTTTCCCAATTGCCATCAGATCATTGTGATACCCTCTGACATCATTATCAGCTGACAAAATACAATCATATAGACCACACGCTTTCCATGCTGCACATCCGTTTCCTAACTTCAATGGGAACAGATGTTTTCTGGTCAACGCAAGGCCATAAAACAATTTTAAAAATTATGTTTACATGCATACTTTGATATCAGGATTGTATACTTCTTTGAATCAGGAACATTATACTGCTGGCTTTTTTTTTTCCACAAAGTGACAGAAGTGCACATAGACTTCCTTCAGGGCTTTTTCAAGTTTCACATAGTTATTCCCAGTGGTAGGCAAAAATCAAGGTTTGATCTCCCTTTTTTTCTCAAATTATTGTGGAAAATGTTTAGAAAGCAAATGGTACCTTAGAAAAACTCAAACTGGAAGTGTATACAGTGCATCCGGAAAGTATTCACAGCGCATCTCTTTTTCCACATTTTGTTATGTTACAGCCTTATTCCAAAATGGATTAAATTCATTTTTTTCCTCAGAATTCTACACACAACACCCCATGATGACAACGTGAAAAAAGTTTACTTGACGTTTTTGCAAATTTATTAAAAATAAAAAAACTGAGAAATCACATGTACATAAGTATTCACAGCCTTTGCTCAATACTTTGTCGATGCACCTTTGGCAGCAATTGCAGCCTCAAGTCTTTTTGAATATGATGCCACAAGCTTGGCACACCTATCCTTGGCCAGTTTCGCCCATTCCTCTCTGTAGCACCTCTCAAGCTCCATCAGTTTGGATGGGAAGCGTCGGTGCACAGCCATTTTAAGATCTCTCCAGTGATGTTCAATTGGATTCATGTCTGGGCTCTGGCTGGGCCACTCAAGGACATTCACAGAGTTGTCCTGAAGCCACTCCTTTGATATCTTGGCTGTGTGCTTAGGGTCGTTGTCCTGCTGAAAGATGAACCGTCGCCCCAGTCTGAGGTCAAGAGCGCTCTGGAGCAGGTTTTCATCCAGGATGTCTCTGTACATTGCTGCAGTCATCTTTCCCTTTATCCTGACTAGTCTCCCAGTTCCTGCCGCTGAAAAACATCCCCACAGCATGATGCTGCCACCACCATGCTTCACTGTAGGGATGGTGCCAGGTTTCCTCCAAACGTGACGCCTGGCATTCACACCAAAGAGTTCAATCTTTCTCTCATCAGACCAGAGAATTTTTTTTCTCATGGCCTGTGAGTCCTTCAGGTGCCTTTTGGCAAACTCCAGGCGGGCTGCCATGTGCCTTTTACTGAGGAGTGGCTTCCGTCTGGCCACTCTACCATACAGGCCTGATTGGTGGATTGCTGCAGAGATGGTTGTCCTTCTGGAAGGTTCTCCTCTCTCCATAAAGGACCTCTGGAGCTCTGACAGAGTGACCATCGGGTTCTTGGTCACCTCCCTGACTAAGGTCCTTCTCATCCGATCGCTCAGTTTAGATGGCCGGCCAGCTCTAGGTAGAGTCCTGGTGGTTTCGAACTTCTTCCACTTACGGATGATGGAGGCCACTGTGCTCATTGGGACCTTCAAAGCAGCAGAAATATTTCTGTAACCTTCCCCAGATTTGTGCCACGAGACAATCCTGTCTCGGAGGTCTACAGACAATTCCTTTGACTTCATGCTTGGTTTGTGCTCTGACATGAACTGTCAACTGTGGGACCTTATATAGACAGGTGTGTGCCTTTCCAAATCATGTCCAATCAACTGAATTTACCACAGGTGGGCTCCAATTAAGCTGCAGAAACATCTCAAGGATGATCAGGGGAAACAGGATGCACCTGAGCTCAATTTCGAGCTTCACGGCAAAGGCTGTGAATACTTATGTACATGTGCTTTCTCAATTATTTTATTTTTAATAAATTTGCAAAAACCTCAAGTAAACTTTTTTCATGTTGTCATTATGAATTTAATCCATTTTGGAATAAGGCTGTAACATAACAAAATGTGGAAAAAGTGATGCGCTGTGAATACTTTCCGGATGCACTGTACTTGTGATTAAAAATAATAATAATAATAATAAAGATGATCCTCATTTTACTATGAGTGATAACCTCCAAGTCCCATTGCTATACTGGAAAATTCAGGTTGCACACCCAACACAGAAAAGCCAAATGGTCTAGTACCTCAGCCGGAAGCAGGTTTGCATCGTCTGACACAAAGATAATTTTACATATTACAAGAAGCAATATTTTTCTAGATAAGCAATTTCCTTAAGCATTTGACAGAAAGTTGGAAAAAAATGTTTAAGAATAGAAAGCTGTGGGTTGTTAAAAATGTTAGTAATAAGTTCAAATACTTATTTTGCACAATATCTGATGGGGCTGTGCCCTATTCCAAGCTTTATTTACTATAGATCAGACAGACATATGACACTGCAATCTCCATGTGAAAGCTGACAATCTGAGAACTGCATGCTGTCCACCACCCACACAAGCTGGTGGAGGCTTTTATTGCATTTTTCATTTAACTGAGTTAGAGAGCAGGTAGTGCCAACCAATGGTCACTGTAAAGGTTGCCTGCATTTACTTGTAGTATTTCTTTTCACTCTTCACAGCATTTTTCTTTGTGATACTAATGTATTACTGTAAAAGAAAGGTGCAAGGAAATAAATGCAGCTGTAGAAAAGCATAAAATGCTTTTGCTAGACAGAAACAGTCTTTTGTGCAAGTGCATTATTACGGTTGCTTGAAATTTCCATACTAATAAATAGAGATTTCAGAACATGGCTGACTGAGTTTGTCAGCATTTTCTGTTTCTTTTTCATTCTTAATTCATTCATAATTATTTATTAAGGTATTTATGTACAAGATTGCTGCAAGAAACCTTACATAGCTGTTGAAGCAGCATGAATTCTTCAGCCACATAGCAAAGAATGGAAGCAATGTTTTGTGCCAGTGCCCATGTTACCAATAGTTTCAGTCCAGATGATCTTTATATATAATACACTACCGTGGCTGTCCGTTTGTCTGTCCAGGATTTTAAATCACCTGTAGCTCTATTGACCTGAAATTTGGTACACATATACTACATGACGTCTGCTATCCGCTTTCAGGGTGATGATTGACCTCCAAGGTTATTCCTCTTTTTATTTTTCTTTTATTGTAGAATCAACTCTCGGCAGCGGCCGTGTAGCGCATGCATAAGGGTGCCGTTCTCATCCCTACCACCTTCGGCGTCACTTCCCCTAACTCTTCATATCTTAAATCATTCTTGAGGCAGATTGAAGACTTAAGTGCCAGCTTAAGTGAAAAATTAAAGAAAACATACTAAGTAATTGCAACACAAACACTGACTTACCGTATATACTCACATATAAGTCAGGTCTTGAAACCCGAAAAATCGATCATAAAAATCAGAAGCCGACTTATATGTCCGTTCAAAAATGCGACATTTAATCTTCTTACCTCCTCTAATCAGTTTCTCAGATGCATCGAATTTTGCTGCAACAGCGCAGCTACCAATTTCTTTCGCTACTTCAACGACGTTTAATTTAAAACCAGCTTCATAATTTTTTCTGATCGAATGCTCCATCGTAGATAAGGGATGCTCTTACGATAAAGATGTATGAGGGTGTGAGATACAAAAAACACAAATCAAGGCAAATATTGCTTCGGAATACTTTCGGGTATTACCGTATGGTCACGTAGGCACAATATAGAGAGAGAGAGAGGTTAGAAGCATGCGCTGATACAGCACACTGCCGCACCCACATAGAAAAAAAGGCAGTGTGCTCCGTGGTTATTCTCTGAGGTGGGCGTTAGCATATCATAATCCCTTGTACCAATAGTGTGAGTTTTCCGCATTCGACTTATACGACAGACATTACAAAATACCAGAAATTATACTGTAAAATCAAGTCCCAACTTATCCGCGGGACAACTTATCCGTGAGTATATACGGTAATCAGTTTTAACTGATTAAAAAAAGATGCCGATGAAAGAAGAAAAGAAGCGGGCCGCTAGGGTGGAAAACAGAACAGTTGCTCAGGAAGCAGCATGCGCGTCAACCGCTGAGCATACGAATGCTAAACGTACAGAGAAAGAGTATGAAAACTATGAATGCTCAAGTCAAGTGTATTCACTGCACGTTATCTTGCATTGCGCCGTTACTGGTAATATATTAGTTGCTTCTATCAATTTATACTTATTTACATGTGTGATCAACAGTGGGTGCCACAGAGCTAAAGACCCCAAAGATGAATGCACCAACACAGTCTCAAGTTAAAAATGTTTTAGTAGTCACAATACCTGTACATAGCAAAACAAATCTCTCTTCTTGTTTCTTCTCTCCGGTACTCCTCCCAGACGAGTGTTGCCTGTTACCTTTTCCAGCTCCGACTCATCTGAATAAGGCAGTGTGGTTCCTTTTATTGAAGACCCAGGTTTACTTGTGGATGTCCCTTAAATCCCTGCAGCACCCCCTGGTGGCACCCACAGACCCCAACAGGGCTTCCCCACTAGAGTAAAATTTCCAGCATTCTCTGTGGGTGTTAGAATGGACAGGGATGCTGTTATCTAGCAAGTTCTCCCCAATCTTACCATTGAAGGAAATAGGGCCAATCCTTGGAGGGACACCAGCACATACATTCCACTTTCTTACTTTTTTCCAATTCCTTTATTTTTTATTCCATCCCTGTGTATTGAATTAACTAATTTTTGACTTTTTTGTTCATGTGTTCTTCTAGGTATTGCTCCACTTCTATACTTTCACAGCAGAGTGTAGGTATATAGATTAAATTATATGTGTCAAAAACACATTGTAATGTATAATTACTGGCAGTAGCACTTCTCCACAAATCTGTATTCCAATGCAGGAGTGCAAATGAAGGAAAAAATATAGGAGGTGGATGTTATTTTTCCAGCATGGCTGAATTTGAATTGTAAGTTGAGGAGTAAATCATTTTTTGGGCTACTTCGTGGAAAAGGATTTTAGCTTGAACAGACTGAAAATTAGACTGAGAGGGAAATTCCATCACTTCATATCAGTATTACAGTAATCATTAAGTGGTGCTTTGAATAATTACTATTTATTTTGGCATCTGTTATTTCTCTTATGTATGTGATGTTGGTCATGATTACCATGTCATCTTGTTGTCTGTTCTGAGTTTATACATTCTTCTCACATCTGTGTAGGTTCTTCTATGGGTACTCCAGTTTATTTCTCCCATTGAAGATTGTGAATGGAGCTTGTGTGAATGTGAGCTTATACAGGCCGTAAAAACTGGATGTACTTCCTTCTGCAGTGCAAGAGCTACATGTATGGTGAACCAGCCAGAGTCCATCATACCCATGTTAATTTCATTCGAGAAAATCTATAGTATGTAGTGGGAAATTCAGCCATTTGGGTGGAGGTGTTGGGGACTTTTTCTATCAAACACAGACATGTAAGTTTCTGCTCTTCCCCTGCATTTCTCAAGGGAAATTATTCATGTATGTATGTGCAATACATTTAAAATTTTACTCATTTTTTAAAAAAATGATATTTACAGTAACTTCTATGGGAGCCTGTCACCTTGGCACCCAAAGTGGTCCTAAAATTTCCAGATTAAGCTGCTTCAATAAATGCAACATTTAGTAATTATACAGTATATTGCAAATGATTGCAACCCTGACCCCTTAGTTTCTTTTTTACACTATCAGATGAGCAATTAAAAACATTCTACTGCCGGAAAAAAAAAAATACACTTCAAACTTTTAACAGACTCTTCAGAGTACAACGAATACTCCACTTTCATTCTGGCACTTACTCAAACCAGGAGACTTTGAACACCAGATGCTCCTTGGACTTAGGTTAAATTCTATGCCTACCATCAGATACAGCGTCACTTCTATGAAAACCAAAAAGAGAACCTCTCTCTGTCTTGGTGTGAACATCCTTTATAGAGAATTAAGCTCCTCTTATTGTGTTAACATATGTTAATCTTTCATCAAGTGCATCCATTGATCACCTCCTACTACTGCTCTAGCCATTATCCCTGCTGATTCATGTTGGTAAAGTGTCACATTGATATTTACATTTGCACTAATCGTAGAAAATTAACAATGTTGTTCAGGCTGTTTAATTGCACCTGGTGTTGCTTATTGTAAATTGGAGTCTCAGACATGGCAAAAGGGTTTCGAGACCCCCAAAATAAGCCCTAAAAGCCAGTCTAGGCCTTACTTAGCCTACTCGCCCCAGGTAGTTTGACCTCAAAATTTACAGACCTATTTCTCCTTCTGAAAAGGATTTTTGACTTCAAAAAAGCCTCTAAAATTCCCAAATATCTTATATGCATCTTTAGGGAAAGGAAACTATGAAAAACCTTAGGCTTAAAAAGACAACCCACAACAGGAATCTTTACAAATGATTATATTTATTCAAACCAATACAAAAAAGACTCAGAAGTGGCACTTAGAGGTTGCTTAATATTGCCAATAAATGGAAAAACGCAGCAGAAGATCAAAACAAGACAAACACATGAAAAACAAAACTAACAATAGACCCCATTAAATTTCATTCACCACCCATGAGGTCCATTTTTCCCTGGCTTAAACAGAAAGAGGGGAGTCTCAGGAGTGGTGATGTCAGGGTGGCCCCGTCTGTTGAGGTACCACCCACAAAGCACAAGGGACATCACATATAACATAGAAATCAAGTAATAAATAAATAGAACACTACTAACATAAAATACATGTTTACAGAAAACATATGAAAAACACTTAGGAATAAACCAAGTACAGTAGACATTAAAAAAGAAGTATAAAGAGACCTGGGAACTCAAGCTGGCTGACACATAATATTGCTGAGATAGGCTCTGGCCACTTGCAACCTTTAACTGGATTAGGTCAGTATGTTAGTGTTAGTCAGCCAGTCAGTCATTTTCCAACCCGCAATATCCTAACACAGGGTCACGGGGGTCTGCTGGAGCCAATCCCAACCAACACAAGGCAGGAACAAATCCCAGGCAGGGCATCAGCCCACCGCAGGGCGCGCACACACACACACACACACACACACCAAGCACACACTAGAGACAATTTAGGAACGGCAATGCACCTAACCTGCATGTCTTTGTATTGTAGGAGAAAACCGGAGCACCAGGAGGAAACCCATGCAGACACAGGGAGAACATGCAAACTCCACGCAGGGAATGTTAGTGTTATGTTTTTCAAATTTTTAAATCACGTATAATCACCATTTTTTTCATGTTTTGGCGCTACTGTGTTTCTGTTTCTTCCGTATAAATGGGGATCTTCCCCAGAACTCCCCAGGGTGGGCTTATTTGTGACGTCAATTTTGTGATGATACAGAGATCACCCCAAATATCTGAGGTATTCACACTTGATGGATGAACCTTATTTTGCCTCATGAAAAGATCTTTGATTAGTTTTCCTGTTTTTTTGAATTCCCACTATTGTTTTGACTCGATCATGTTTTGGCCTTTAGAAAGATTTCCTTGTCTTCTGGTTTTGGACTTTGGCTTTTTTAAACTTTTGATTCTCCTGGTTATTTTCATTTTGCTTTTACTGTCTCTTGTGATCCAGAATATTTCAAGCCCCCCTCAAAGAATTGTTAGTATTTTAGTATTCTTTATGTTTGTGTTTACCGTAAGGCATAATATTTCTTATATTAGAATAGTTGTATATTTTCAAATGTCATTTCAGTTTTACTCTAACATTATGCATTATCTATGATTTCTCTTGATGGATAATTAAATATTGTTTTCTGCTTCAGTTTTACCTTTTCTCAGTGGCTGCATTAAACAAGTTAACCAAACTGTTCTGGTGTGGTAAAATGAGAATGTATTTAAGCCGCCTGTCATATTATACACAGAGTGAAAGGAGGATAGAACTAATGGCCTTTTTCTACAGTACACAAAGGCTTTATTCAGTCCCTTTCCCCGACATGATCAGAGGGTTGGTTCTTACCATATCTTCACCAACCAGCTCCTAAAGAGCTCAAAAACATCACCACAGTGCTTAAAGAAATAAATAAACAAAACACACAAAGGAAAATGGCACAGAAGCACAAAAATAAAGCAGGTTAATAAATAATAAAAAGTGCACAAACAAAGCTCAATAGAACAATATTGTTTCTCATTCTATAATAAAGATTAGTAAAGATGACAAGAAAGTTTGTTGTTTATGGTGTAGCACATAGCAGACTGATGTTTAAAATTCTGATGGAGCAGAAATACCTTCTGTAAAAAGGACAAGAAGAGATAGAAGAAAGTGTTCTTAAGTGACAAGTGTAAATGCAGCACAAGTCAAGGAGACTATACAAATTTTGAAATCTGCAGAAGAAAATATGTTTTCACTAATTTCTCAGATCCATTGTTGATTTCAGGAAAAACTGTTGGTAAATTAAAGTGCTTCAAAAACAGAAAGTAAGGAGAGAGAGTTTGCCTTTCTTTAAATAGCTTATGTTAATTACTTAAAATGAACTTGACTGATTTAATGACTGAAGTAGGGTTGGTCTCTTTAAACTTTAAAAAGAAACAATTTAATCAATATCTAGTTCATGAATTAAAACAAAGCCTCACTTACACATTTTGCCAAGTACAACATGGTCATTCGTAGAAGAATAGATGCTTTATATAAATGTCATGGCCAGTACATGGCTTTAAATGAGAAGATATTCTTAGCTGCTTTTGTTAAGACAAGCAGTAAATTTTCTGGAAAAAAATCAAGAAACGGCAGTATATTCAGTACCTTTCTGCATTAATATGTCTGTGTAATGTAACTAAGGTTGTATATACAGTGTAATTAATGCACATTCCACTTTGGATAAAATAAACATTATTCTGCCAAATTGAACAAGAAATAGAGAATTAAAGAGATGTTTAAGCAACAATTATTTATTTACATGTACAACAGGCAGCTAATTAACTTATTATCTTTCAATTACCATTTTACTGATCTTTCAATTAAGCATAATTATAAATGCTAACTAAACAATAAAACATTTAATTATATGGGTTACTTTATTTCATCAATTTTTCCTAATGATGTAAATCAGAAAAGATTACGGTGCCACGAACAAGTATATGTTCTCATCCTGCTTTCTTCTTTATTTACAAATGTCTGATATAGAATGAATAATATTAGATAATTGGCACCTCAGTGAACAAATAAAATATTTTTTTCATATTATTTCATTTAGCTAATGAAAGCAATTATCCAAATGGGCTAAGTACAAATGTATTGTCCCCTATTAAATTAACCCATTTAAAGAGATAATTAATGTCAGGTGCCAAACATGAGAAATGACAAATTTGGCCAATACAAACCTGACCTCTTTTGATGTTTATAATCACAATCCACTTAACAGGAGAAAGAATTAACAAGTAAATAAGATCTCCTGAAGAGATCAGGAAAAAATTGTCGATTATTATCTATTAGGAAAGGGCTACCAAGCCATTTCTAAGACCCTGGGACTCCACAAAACCACAGTGAAAGCCTTAATCTCCAAGTGTAAAAAATTTACATAAACACTCTCGCACTTAACAAGTCTAAATGCCAAGATAGTGTTTTTACAGGAGACTCACTTATTAAGCAAGGACCAGTTTCAGCTGCAAAGAGAGTGGTCTGGCCAAATTTTTCACTCTAGCTATACAAAGAAAACCAGGGATGTGGGAATCTTAATACACAGAGCTATCCCATTTGTAGTGTCAGATGCAATATCTGATTCTGAAGGGTGATATGTCATGGTGAAGGGCAATTTATCTAATACTAATATGATTTTGCTTAATATCTCTGCACCTAACGTGGATGATGCAGCTTTCTTCCAAACTGTATTCGCATTTATCCCTAATGTGAACACTCACAAAATTATAATGGCTGGAGACTTTCATTGTTTTAAATCCAGACCCGGATAGCTCCTCAGATACCAAAGGTGATAACATCTAATAATGCAAAGATAATTACACAGTTTGTAACAGATCATAACTTATCTGACCCATGGAGGTTCTTAAATCATAGCCTAAGAGCATTCTCCTTCTTCTCACCAGTACATCACTGTTACTCAAAAATTATTTCCCCATAGACAATAATTTTTTTGCCCACTATCAAATCTTGTAAGTACAATGCTCTCGTTATCTCTGACCATACCCCTCTGATCATGGAGCTTTAATTACTGCATCCTACGTGTTCATTTTGTAGCTGGCATCTTAAACCTGTGTCATTAGCTGATGAGAACTGTACAGAATTCATATCCAAGCAAATTGATTATTTTCTTGAGACAAATGCATCCTCAGAGGTCTCAGCAGGTATACTCTGGGAAACTCTAAAGGCATTTTTAAGACAAAAGATTATTGCCAAGAAGGCATCTGAGTTAATCAGTGAATTTACCAGAATAGATCTAGAATACGCCAGGGGCCTCATGCATAACACAGTGTGTAGAATTCACACTAAAACATGGCGTAAGGACAAAACCGGAAATGTGCTTATGCATAAAAAAATCCAGATGCATAAATCTGTGCGTTCGCCAACTTCCATGTTCTTACGCTCCATAAATCCCGGTCAGCGTGAAAAGTAACGCACGTGCATGTGCCTGCTGCCACTCCCCAAACTCCTCCCAGAATTACGCCTCTTTGCATTTGCAAATCAATATAAATAGACCTTAAGCTCAGCGTTCTGTGAAAAGGCAATGGCAAAAGCACGGGGGGAAAATAAAAGAATTTCAGCGAATATCAAGTGGAGGCAAGGAAAAATGTACTATTTGTTGATTTAAACAGTGGTATAAAAAACAAAAGGAAGTTGATCGAGTGACATAGAGTATCGGAGAAACTCGAAAGCTCAAGTTCACAAAGTCGCACAGTGCCTGAAATAAAAGAGAAGTTGTCAGATATCAAAGTTGCCGTGAAAAGGCAAGTCGTAGCCCACCATCTGAGTGTCACATGAAAGCTTATTAGGGTACAGAGAGAAAAATAGGCCCACAGTGGGAAAAAAGCACGAAATGTCAACTTTAATCTCAAAATTTCCACTTTAATCACATAGTTTATTTTGTCATTAAAGTAGAACATCATAAACTTCATCTTATAATCACTTAATTTACTAGTTTCTCAAATCCCATTGTAACTAAAGTAGCACGTTAAATGCTTTGTTTTGTATGTGTTCTTCTATGTGCTCTATGTGTGTGAATCACTACGTGCTTCTTAAATGGGTTTTCTCTTCCTCCAACAGGACACAGAATCCATTACATTTGTGATATTACAGGTCTCTGAATAACTAAAATACTGAGATGTATACTTGATATCATTTTCATCATGATAGGAGTTAAAGCATGTTATTAAACATGGGAACACGGTGGTGCAGTGATTGTTCATGCCTTACGCAAGATGCTTGCTGTGCCGTGCGTGACCTTCGATGAAATAATTTATTGCAGCAGTACTGTCTCTTTCAAATGTACTAACCCCCAATTCCTGTCCTTACTTTTCTTTCTCCAAATACCCAATCGCCATTAAGCCATCTGTAAGCTTAGAACTCCGATTCTTCAAAACATTCAAGGAACATTGAAATATCTTCATAGTACATGTTTAATTATTCTATCCATCTATCCTCCCAGTGTCTGCGCCAGTGCCAGCAAGAATACAGCACGAAGCAGGAAGAATCCATGAATTATTAACAATATAGTTTATTCAAATGAAGTTAAAGTTTTATCTGTATAATAAACATATTTTGCTGCATTTCATCTTAAAAATGATATTGTCATCATATGTAAATAGGCGCTTTATAAAGTGGCTCAGGTTGTGCAATATTATAACTGTATCGCAAGTTTACAGTGAGGTAATTGTACTTATAAGTACAAAGCGTTCTACAAGGAGCACTTGATGGACTGATTGAGTGCGTTTATAGTTCTTGGGATGAAACTGTTTCTGAACTGCGAGGAAAGGCTCTGAAGCGTTTGCCGTATGAGAGCACTTCAATAGACAGCATGGCTGAGGCAGCGTATGCTTGATGCTGTATACCGATAATTCTCTTTCCAATCAGCTGCTGTAGAGCTATGATTCCCCACTCGGATACAGTGATATAAATACTCTGAGTGGTGCAGTGATAGTAATATGGAAAAAGATGATCCGCTGTGGCAACCCCTAACGGGAGCAGCTGAAAGAAGAAGAAGAAGGTGCAGTGAGAGTATCAATGCTAAAGCAGCTATGGTATTTAGAATAGTTTGACCATTCTGTGGACCATTATATTGTTACAGGTTAATTACAATCAGATGCATTAAACTAATATACAATATGTGGTTAATTTCAATATATTTATAAAACCAAGTCAGGGATGTGGATCTAAAAAAGAAAGGGAAACCACATTGGAACAGTAACACTGCTTTGACACTGGGTGCCGCTAGTTTGCAAAACCGACAGGAGAAATTGCGTACGCCAAGCATTTAGCTACCGTGAAAATGTGTGTGGATTTACACCAAGTTTAGGTTTTATACATCATGATTTGAGCATGAAAACGAGCTTACACAACATTTTTGTGCGTATGCTCCGTTTATACATAAGGCCCCAGGTCTCCAAATGAGACACACTATAGGAAAAGGCAGTTTTTGCAATCACAATTTAACCTCTTGACTAGTAAAGAGACAGAACAGCTTATCTTTGGAATATATAAAACATTATATATGGAATGTTTTCTGTTTCTAATTAAAATCATTAAAGAAAATAAAAGAAAAACATTCAGACAAGGGGTGGGCGGTATGACCAAAATTTTGTATCACGGTATTTTTCTAAAGTATCCCGGTTTCACGGTATTTGACGGTATTTTTTTCCTATGCATGAGTGGATGTTAACCACATTTTCCACTGCAATTACTGCAGTAGACTGGCTAAGAATAACCTATTCCACTGTCATGAGCATTGTACATTGTACAAAAAAAACATTTTAATGTGCACAAAAGTGTTAATACAGGTTTGAATGGCCCCATAAAGTGATGGTTTTCAAGGGGGTGGCACTAATGAAGAGAAGGAATCACATTGCATGACAGATGCAGTCAAAATATAGAACCTTTTTATTGAACAAATTTTGCAAACAACTATTTTGACAACATATTTTCAACCATCCCATCATTAAGCTGCATAATATTTAAACTAATAAATAATAACAATAAAATAAATAATAGTGCAACTTCCAGTAATAATAACAATAAAATAAATAGTGCAAATTCCAGTAATAATACTATTACTTCAAAGCTTCAAGTCCAGGTGCATTATACAGTATTCAGGTATTGAGAAAAAAAAAGTGAATGTGTATTCACACATTTGAACATAATGAACAAGGCACTTATGTAAATCTTAGCCATTACAAATTCTGGGCAAGGAAAACCAGACGGTCAACAGCACCTGGTTTGAGTACTGCCCTGTGGCACGTGAAAATGTTTCCACCAGTACTGAAAGCTCTTTCAGATGGAGAACTGGTAGCAGGGATACACAAATATCGTCGGGCTAGCTTGGCAACTCGGGGGAAATTTGCTTGGTGGCATTTCCACCACTCCAAAGGGTCTGCATCACTGTCAACCTCTGTGGTCTGCAGGTAGGTTCTCAGCTCCATTTTGATGCTTTCCTCATCTGACAGTCTAACACTGCTGGAGCCCATGTTGCCCGTCCTCTGCTTTTTGAAAAAGCTGGACAAAGACTTTTTTCTTTTTTCCTCAGGAGGAGGAACAGGCTCTGCTGCTGCACCAGAAGCCGTTGAGAGTGCCGACATGCCAGTGCTGGCTTCATGTTGATCCTTTAGTGATTTTATTTCTTCTTCTGCTCTGGATATAATGTGTTCCACCTTTTCGTTCTTTATGTAGGCTGTTCTGAATCGTGGGTCAAGAAGAGATGTGACATCCATGAGGTCATCCAAGGCAGGATCTGAATATTTCTCATTCAAGTAGGCTAAAATGTTTTTCTTCACATCCTTGGTCAGTTGCGTATCATTCTCTTCCTCAGCAAGAATGCTTGTGTTGAAGAGATGGAGTACGGGCTTGAGGTAGGAGACGCTGACATAGTGTTCTCTTGACAAGGCATCTGTGAAGTCCTGGAGTGGGCTCAACACCTTGTTCACAGCCTCCAGCACATCCACATCCTGCCAGCTGAGCACCAAGTGCCTTAATTTTCTGTCAACTTTTAGAACCTGACTAATGGCTCTCCCTACTCAAATACTCTTTGTATCATCTTTTGACGTGTCCCCCACCTGGTAGGCGTCTCAGTCGTGAGCATGTGCTTTGGCAGGCCCAGTGCATCCTGAGCAATGCCCAGGTCCCTCCTTTTCTTCCAAGAGTACGAGAAGGCAGAGACAATTTTTTTGCAGACACCAACTGCACGTTGTATGCGTTCATCTTTCACACCTGTCTCTGGTAAAACAAAAACAATTCTATTTGCTTGCTAATCCAAATGTTAATTAATTTATTGATAGTCCCAAATACTCATTTATAAACTCCTTTACAAATTTCCACAGACCCACACAAAGTAAGTTAAATATAAATCTCATATTGAGGGCTGAATATTTTTTCCAAAAAACTCAGTTTTCTGAAAAGCGCACAAAGCAATGGTTTCACACATAAATCAACATAAAACAACTGTTACTGCCTGTCGTGCCTGCTGAAGGCGCCTGTTTGCAATTTCCAGCTGCGCAGGGGGCGGCTCGACAGCCAGCAGGAATGCACGGTGGACTCGGACTGGCTGCCTGGCTGTATTTGTGAGACAGGTGCGCAGAGGTGACCGTTGCAGTGAGACGCAATCTGGTTTGTACCTCGTGGCATCGTGTCGGTCATTCCAGACGAACGTTGCCATGGGTGCATCAGCTACAGGAACGTGTTCAGCACCACAATCAGCTGGGGTCAGATCAGCTGATCCCGGTACCTCACTTTCATTTTTGATCTCCATCTATATGATCACTTGCATCATAATCGGAGTCTCAAACGATAGCTAGCTAGACTGAGGCATCTCACAACGTTTCCGACAACGTATCGTAATGCATCGATCAGCCCACAGAAAAGTTTGGTTGCCGCACCAACATGAAAATGTATATTTTACCCAATTTTATATAAATTATCGTCTCGCTTTCAACATCATAACTTCGGAAAATCTAAGCTGAACCATCGTAAGTAGGGGACTGACTACCTGTACTGACTGATAATAGAGATAACAGAAAACTGATTATATACTTTTTTGAAGTGACTGTTGAATCTGACTGAGGGAAGGTGGAGTACAGCGCAGAGGAATGACAGTGGGGGCATGATAGACGCGGTAAGGGGGGGCAACACCCAGGACGGGAGAAGAGGGGAGAGTGGTGAGTTGGAGAAGGAACTGGAAGGTTGTGTGGTGGGGTTACAAAGTCAGCGTTCTTATTTCTTGACTGTTCAAATAAACTTTTGTGAGACTTTACTACGTCTGTCTGTTTTTTTTTTTTCTCGAACCCGACACGGAGGTTGCTACATTATTACTATGGTATGTTTTTACTACTATTACTTAAAATAGTTTATTTTAATAACTATTACATACCTATGGCTGTGTGAAGCCTGTGTCCAAAGCACTGGAGTCTTGTTCAATTATTAATTTTGACAGCCTTCTTGATGTTGGCCCCACTGTCTGTTGTGATGGCCACTTGCTTCTGCTCTGCAAGCCCCCAGGAATTGAGTGCCTCCAGCAAGCCTGCAGCAAGTAATTCGCCAGTGTGGTCATTTGGAAAATAGCTTGTTTGGAGGCAATAACTTTTCAATAGCCAGTCATCATTTATAAAATGAATCGTCAGGCTCAGATATGGCTCCATAGTGCGACTTGACCACACATCTCCTGTAGTTGAATAGTCGGGGACTGTAGCCACCTCTGCTTGTAATTTCCCTCTGTGTTCTCGGTACAAGTCGGGGATCGCCGTTTGGCTAAAGTACTTGCGACTTGGGATCACATATCTGGGATCCAGTGTCTTGATCATAGCCCTGAATCCGCCTTTCTCCACAGTACTTAACGGAACCATATCTTTGGCTATATGAACTGTAATGGTGTTGGTTATCTCGATCCACCGCTTGCTTTTTTTGTCGTAGGCAGTACTTCTAGCAAACGCGTCTACAAGTGACATCTGACTCGAATGTCCCCTAGGTTTTTCAGTTTTACCTGAGGACGTGGAGGGTGCCAATCTTAGTTCCATGCATTCATGGCACTCCAACGCATGTTTGCGGCTAAGGTGGTGCAGCAAATTGCTCGTGTTGCCGCCTCCGGCGACAACTTTAGCTCGACAGCATTTACAATAAATAGTTGTTTGGTCCACATCCGACTTTTTAAAGCCAAAGTATCGCCAGACAACAGACATGACTCCTTTCTTCGGCAAAAGTTCTTCTGTGTCATCATATTTAACTTTATCATCTGCTACAGCTTCAGTTTTACAATATTCACCGTCCATTTTCACTGCGCAATACCTCCAATAACGCATGTGTGTTTAGTGGTGTAGCAGTGAAAAAGGTCCCCCCTTAAACAGTTTCCCGCTGCGCCACGTTCCGAACATTGCTTAACCTATTTAAACCGGTGTTGCGGTATGAGAAAAATCAATATCATAACAAAAATAAAAAACGTTTTTTGGTATGAACCGGTATACCGCCCAGCACTAATTCAGACAACAGTAAATTTTTAGAGTAGTCGCTGGTCCATCAAAAATGACTTAAAGAACCCTAAAACAAAACATACAAAGGCCTTACATGGTTTCACTTGCCTCAGCAAATGTCAGTGTTCATGACTGCAAAATTGAAAAGACAGCAGACAAGAATGGTCATCATTTAAGAGTGGTAAGGTGGGAACCACTGTTAACCAAGGATGTTCTTTTGTTTTCCAGGAAACAACTGGACATTCCCTGAGCCTTTTGAAATGATGTTATAAGTACAGATGAGATAAAATTGGAACTTTTAGACATGTTTAGGTCCCATTATGTCTGGCATAAAGCAAGCAGCATAATTAGAATATCATACCAACAGTTAAAAATGATGGTGATAGTCTAATGGTGTTGTGATGCCTTAGGAACTGCATATAGTCCTATAAATAATGAAATCACGAATTCTACTCCATATCAGAAAATTCTTAATGGGATTGTTCAGTCTGTGAGCTGAAGCTGAATCTTAGTCCACATCAGAATAGCTGGAAAGAAGCAAAGTCCAAGTTTTGGGCTTGTCTAACCAAAGTCCAGATCTAAACCCGACAGAAATGCTGTGGCAATTCTGTCAGGAATAAAAAATCTAAGATCAAAAATCTAGCAATCTTCAATAAAATCAGTTCTTCAGTGAAAAAATGGGAGAAAATTCCTCCAAAGCAAGGTAAAAGACTGGAAGGAAGCATATTTTGTGAATTGCACATGTTACGTTAATTGCCAGCCTTAAGTAAGACCCAATATGAGTGACTGTGGGTGGGTGAATGTTCCTAATGAATGATTGGTAGTCGCTCCAGTGGTGGATCCCACCTGGCATCCAGTGCTTCTGAATTCCTGAATTTTACAAAGTGAGCTATAAGGTGTATAGATGGAGATCACTGTACTTCAACAGACAGTGGCATGGTCAGATAACTTGGCTTTACCTCCAGGAGGAGCCAACACTGCTGAGGCTGTGCTACAGGCATAGCCATTTCTTTGAGTATATCCTGGCAGTACTTATCTAATAAGGGCCCCTTTGTGAAAAAGTATCTCCTTTTATTGGATTATCTTAAACTAATGTATGCTCTTGGGTATACCATGCTGAGACACCACCAATAATGTAACTATTAAGTTACAATTAACTTTGACAAAGTCCATGCAGTTTATAAAAACACAATTTATTTTTATCCAATTCCAACTTTGACTTTGGTCTGCATCTTGTTTTGAATAAGGTCCTGTTTTTACTAGATTTCTTGATTTGACAGATTTTCTGGTTTTAATATCTTAAGAATAACTTTACAAAGTGGATAAGTTGTGGAACCTTTCTTGTTTAATTATTAATTAGCATTTTCACAAAATTTTTTTCTTTTTTCAGTATTTTTAGTTTTAGTAACTACATTGATGCCAAAAAATATATTATTGTGTCTGATACAGCAAAGAGCAAATCAAAAGACAGAGAAAAAGTTAAAAATAAATACAAAGTTATTTAAAATGTGCATAATCATTAAATGACTCTAGACCTTAACTATATACAGTAAATGATGAAACCATGAAAGCTGGGCAATCTATAGTGTGATGCTAAAATGTGACATACTGTATGTCAAAGTTCATTTTGATAGTTTAATTTAGTATTGTGAACATGAAAGCAGAATAAGGAAGCAGCCTTCCTATTGTAAGAAAACATAATTTTAAGGGAAACTTCTCCAGTGAAACACACCATCAACTAAGGTCTCAACAGTAATTCATTGAAATAAATTAGCAAGTGTTGGAAGACATCTTGATCTTTTCCATTCTTTCTTGCCCTCAGCAACAGTTTGCTTAGTTTTAAATTGCTATCAGTAACACAGGCTCTCACATTTTAGTCAGTAATAAATCACAACCTTTTCTTATAGGAGACCCCATCGTGCAGAAAGCCTTTGCTTCAGTGAATTTTATTAAAACAAAAGTTGTGTCTAAATATCTCCCAGGGGCTAATGCTCTTAGACTTTTACATAACAAAACACAATACTGTCAAAGCTGCTTAATCCAGTACAGTTTTGTGGAAGATCAAAGCCTTTTCTGATAATAACACTGAGTGCAAGATAAGAACTAACTCTGAAGTGGCAAGCATTCATCACAAAGTTTATGCACACACAAACCCACATAGAAAAAATTCACAGTCACCGGTCAACCCAACAGACATACAGATTTTTCATGTAGGACGAAAATGTGAAACACTCCATTCAGGGTGCACTGAGACTTTGAATCGATGATGCTGTTAACATAACTTCAAGCGAGAGGCCCACCAAATCAAAAAGTTAAGAAGATAGGCCCTGTAATGGGGCACACTCTTTATACACTGGAGTTAGCAGCAGAAATGTGAATGAAGATATAGATAATTGAAAAAGAATGAAAACTAAGTGCCATTATAAACAGTGTTGCACATCCTCTCTGACACACCAGCACTGAGAACTTTTAGGCACTGAATTATTCAACAGAAGTGTGTCAAGAAATGCTACTGGGGCTCCTTTATACCAATGGCAATGTGCCTTTATGATACCTCACTGTGGCTGCTCTCTTAGCATTACCACAATTTTGATTGTTATATAATATTTCTGTTTGCTTTGCGCTCTCCCCCACCATAACCTATTGTCTATGGGGGAGGAGCGAAAGCTTTAGATTCATCAAATGTTTCGATCTCAGGTTTTCAAAGGATCGCAACATTTTAGGGTCCCCTGATACCAAAAACATTGATATCTCAATGATGGGTGTGTGCCTGTCTGTGAGTGTCTGTGTGTGTGTCTGTGTGTCACAGTTTCTTGAAGACGGTCTAGAGCTAAAACAGCTGGATGGAAAAACACCAACTCAAAACTTAAGCCTGTTATGAGATGACAATGTGTTGATTAGTTTTTAAGCCAAATTGTGCAAAAGAAAGAGGCACTGTAGAGGAACCCTCTAGATAATTTATTAATAAATTAACCCTAGCCTGAATGAATCTATTAATTTTTTACATTTAAAATTTCTCATTTAAATATTTACCAATGTTGTTTCTTGTCCTAGAGTGTGTATATAAACATAGGAAACTTCAGTTTCTGTATTACATCTTGCCTGAAGAAGGGGCCTGAGTTGCCTCGAAAGCTTGCATATTGTAATCTTTTTAGTTAGCCAATAAAAGGTGTCATTTTGCTTGGCTTTTCTCTGGAGTAATATATAAATAGATGTCTCAGTGCTATAAAATTACTACATTGAAATGCCGTTTTAATTTTTCTTTTCTAATAGCAAAATTGAGGTATACTGTATGAATCATTGAGTCGTTCCTTTACTCTAAACTCGTAACTTTTAACATGATTTTTAATAATTTGGAATTAATTCTTAGAGAAGCTATTTTTTTAATTTAAATATAGAAAGTCAAGATATAGTACTTCTGCATTCTGTTATAAGCGTTTCTTCTTTTAAATCAACACCTTCCGCAGATTTCATAGAATGGTGATTACACTTTTAAATCCAGAATTTTCCAGGGGCAAACTGCACTTTATGGTGACTCTTTTGTTAATTTTTACAACTTGTTTAAATAGCTGAATTCAGAATAGATGAATTAAAAAGGACATTGGTATTTTTTTTTATAATGTTAAATGGCTAAACTGAATACTTTTATTATCTGTGAAAAATTCCAATTTCAGTTCTTACTAAAGTATGAATAATAAAATACAGTTAGCTTATTGAATACAGTTAAACACATTGATTTGCAGACACAGCATCTTTAAAATTTAGACTCATCTTCTTCAGGTATATTCTTATCTAAGTAAAGCAGTTTTCTGAATAAAAATGAACTTTTCTAAGGTTCCGTGATTAGTTTTTGAGCACCTTTTCTTAATAGCACAGCATAAACCCTGAAAGTAGACTAACCATGCTGTATTAGTGCAGGATCTTCTGCATTAAATGTCTACTTTTATGTTTGAATGCGCTGTATGTTTGTTTTCCAAATTTTGGTTTTAGAGCAGATGATTCTTTGTACTTCATGGCCACCATACACATTACACCAGTTCTTATTTTTCTGCTGAGGCTGAGAATTGATATTACAATATAATGAGTAGTGAGAAAAGCGCTATATAAATGCAAAGAATTATCATTATTAATAATGATATTTAAAGCATTGATGCAGCAACATATCTATATTATCAATGCTGTACAGCATTGGGAGAACACACAGGTGCTCTGAGCCCAATTTCTTTGTTGTAACAAGCACTAAATTAACAACTAATAGTAATTTATGATTTTTTGCTACTATTATATAGAAATATGTCATATGCATTATTTATTTAATAAATTAACATTATACTTAGAGTTAGACCTTTGAATCACAAAAAGATGAAATGTCGACAGAACTCGTTCCCTTTTTTAATGCCTCCAGACCCATCAGTTCCTCAAAGCCAGAAGGTAAGGCTCCTAATGTGTGTGTAATTATACCAGAGAACAGGTGTTAAACAGAAAATTACCCCATTGTGCATTTGTCTTTCACAGCCGGTCTCCCACTGTATGTAAAGTATAAATTTATGATTTGGTTAATCAAGAAATAATGCAAATACGGAAGGCTTTGGAGGAGGGCAAGTTTTACTTGAAATGTGTTTTGTGTCCAATTTCTGTGCCCATTTTATTAGTGTAAGCAAGTAAATATTGATTCTATCTTGGCAAATTAACTAATCTGAGTATCTGCACTGAATAGTTCATTCTATCAAGTTTCACATAGATATAGTCTTCATGATGCAAAGCAAAATGCATTGTGTAAAATATTCATAATCATTGGGAGGCAAACTTCAGCCTGAAGTTCATGTTAATGCAAAAATTGTTTCATTAAACAGTAATTCAAATGCTTTGCAAAAAAACAATGCATAAAACTAAATGTTAGTGTATACAGCGTATTATATAAATGTGTTCAGAGATGTTTTAGGTAAGGAACACAGACATTTCAAGGTAAGGAAATTATACTCACTGATTATGGCACTGGAGAGCGGTGACATACAGCATGTTGATTAGCGAAACAATAGTGCTAATCTTCAGCACTAACCTCTTCAGTAGCACAACGGCTGAATGCTGCATTACCAAACTGATGAATTTGGTTCGAATCCTGATTTCGGCGGAAATTTCAATACCTCCCATTGATAAAGCATTGGTGAATTTTCAAATCGGTCTGTTTTAAAACAGAGAAACCTTCTGTGCAACTTTAATTGCAGATTAGCTTAACATTTGAAATGTACCATTAGGTAAGTCACTTTAATTTGTTTGTTTTGTAGATTTTAAACTTTTACTCATCTGACACCTGTTCTTGATGAAATTCCATCCCCAATGCAAGTTAATGAAAGCTGCTTATACACCAGCTTACATCTATTATCTAGAAATTAATGTAATAAATGATTATTTATGTACTGTAAAGTAGTTATTAAAGAATTATGTAAACATCACTCTCTATGCATACAATGAACAAATATGTACTCAATATTTGCAGTACGTTACACTAAAAATAAGCACACTGCTGCATTACATGCACATCATAATGATTCAGTATTTCTCTGACTTTGTAATTTATCAACAAAGCTCCATCTCCATCATGGTCCAAAGCAGCAAACAATTTTCCTTTAAGAGCTACACAAACTTGAACTCTTCTTCAGGTACATCTTTCAGAAATGATTAATCACAGACCCTCCTCATCCAACAACTAACTATAGTACATCAATTGATGTCATTTTTATATAACTTTAAATTATAATCTTCTGCTCATGAAAACTATTGAGCCATCATAAACCTATTTGGGCTATGTTTTTAACTACATGATATTCAAAGTACTGATAAGAGGCACATATGTAATGTAGTCTACTAATGCATGTACAGTAACTGCATTCTATTAGCACTGTTATTCTTTACATAGATTTGGTGTTATTAAAATATTTAATAAACAAAAATGTGATTACTGCCTCTTTAAGTAAGTAAACAATGTAAAATAATTAAATTTCAAAGTTAGTTAACTAATCCCTTGAATACAGCATAAGACTATTCAAATGGACACAGTCATATAGGGACATTTTTAATTATTACAAAAGAGATGGTTGAATTCAGGAAGGCCTATGCTGCCCGCACCCCACAGCACATCCAAGGGCTCTATGGTGAAACTTGTCAAGAGCGCCAGATTTGTTAGTGTGCACCGGGAAACTGACCTAACTTGGTCAATTAAGACCACCTCCATAGCCAAGACGACGCATGCAGCGTCTCCACTTCCTTCAGTGGCTGAAAAAGGCAAGCCTACCTTCCCCCATTCTCACCACATTCTACAAGGGGCACCATCAAGAACATTCCAACCAGCTGCATCACTGTCTTTTTTTGGAATTGCAGTGTCTCTGATCGTAAGGTCCTACAACGGATAGTGCACACTGCAGAAAAGATTGTTGGGTCCTCCCTACCCTCCATTGAAGACATTTTCATAATGCAATGTATTCACAAAACTTATAGCATCCCTCCCATAGTCTCTTTGTTTCACTTCCATCTGGCAGAAGGCACTGTAGCATCCAAAACAATTCTGCCAGGTACTACAACAGCTTTTACCTCTTGGTTGTCTGAATGCTGAACTCTGTGCTGTCTCAATGCCTTCAGATCTGCCCAAGAAGTGAATTTATATGCACTACATTTGTTACAGTGGTCACTACCTGTTGTTTATTATTATTAGTTTTACTGTTATTTTTTATTAATTTTTTTCTTATTATCTATTTCAAATTATTAATATCTATTGACTTACCTATTTCTTTTTAATAATTTATCTGTTATAGTATAGATAGTAGTTATTTACCTGTTTTGCACTTGTCGTGTGTTTATGTATATTTTGCACCGCAGTCCTGGGGAACATTATTTTGTTTCACTGTATGCTGCAATATTGTTCATATATGGTATTACAATAAACCCACCTGTCTTGACATAATGTCATTCTGCAGCTTGTTCACTTTTCTTGTTTACAATTTCTCATCCTTGCAGAATCAATATTCAGTTCTTGAAACACAGCACAGCATGGTTTAAAGTTCCTGCTACCGAAAATTTTAACGTTCTTATTCACTGCAGAGTTCCAGTGAAGTACGGCTGTTCTGTCCTACAGCTTTCAAGCATTCTGAAGTAAAGCTGGAAAAGACTGAAGTGTCCTCGTTTTCCTTGGTGCTTCTTCTTCCCTGGCAGAGAAAAAGAAAAGTGCAGCTCAAGTAGGTATTTAAAGCCTCAGCATCTGCATATTGTAAAAGTTATAAAACCTTAGAGATTTTGGAAAATGGATATTTTTTTTTTAAACAAAATCAAAAATGATAAACCACTGAAAATCAAGGGATCGTTGTAATATTTAACATTCAGGTATAATGGTGTGGGGAACAGCCCGGACACAGACAGGTAGACACGATGGTTTCACCCAACACACATTTATTAATCATATTTACAGTGCACAGACCCAGTTCTGCAGCACCAATCACCCCTCAAGTCCTTGGCCACACGCACAATGCTTTCTCTGTCTCTGGTCCGCCTCCACTCCTCTCCGCCAAGCTTCATCCTTCTTCCTCCAGACTCTTGCCCCTGACTGGAGGGAGGCGGCCCCTTTGATTCACCCCGGAAAGGCTCCAGCTGCATACTGAGGGCTCGTAGCCACAACCCTGTGTGGCAGAAGCTCCAGCGGTGAAACTGGAAGTCCACCGGGTGTCTCCAATTCTCTTCCCCCCAGCACTTCCCGGTGTGGCGGAAGTACTGAGGTCCAACACTCCCAAGGCATTGGGGCGCCCCCTGGCGGTGACCACGGGACCTACTGGGATGAGCTTCCAAGCTCTGTACCCGTGGTCCCCACAGCAACCAGGGAGGACGCCCCCTCGTGTTCCGGAGGATCCACAAGCCCTCCTCTGGTCCTCCTAGGCATCCCGGCCCGGCATGAACGCCCGCCAGGCACCACAATGGTTATGAAGAAAATGAATACCACAGCAAGAATCTGCACTGGCATTCATGGGAAACCTCATATGTTTTGCTGCAGAAATATAACCAACAATATTTTTGATTACAGGCTTCTACTCCAGCCGTTACTTGTGGTGTTATGTAATATACATTTGTTACACATCATATTATCTTTTTAAAAGTTAATATCTGAAAAATTCTGAACTAGGAAATGCATCTTGCTTCTCTTCATTTAATATAACAGCAAATGTCTTGCCTGTTGCATTTAAGAATTTCAGTATTTTTTGATTCCTTCCTTGAGAATTAGTAGTGTAATTATGCACTATCAAATTGATTTATTAGTTGTATTGCATATTTGTTTTTTGCAATATATTATCATTTACTTCTGCAATATGTATTGCTGCAATTATATCATATATTATATGTAGGCTATGCATCATTAGCCCCCAAGGGGAAATTTAGGAATTACAGATGTTCAAAAAATGAAGCCCTCCCTCCTAAAGACACCACATATACAAAATTCTTGAGGCAGAGTAATTATATGTCTGGCTTTAGTCAAGATAAAGAAGTGAGCCCCAGTAGCACTTTATGACTATTCTGCTATATACAGTAATTTTTAATGATTGTATTTTTGCCTGTAACACCGAGAAAAATTCCTAGCAACTATGGTGCATTGCCTAACAATAAAGAGAGGGCTTCAGATAAGGGTTTGTATACCTATAGTTATTTACCTGTATCATTATCAATTACCAGCACTTAAACACGTTTTACTTCAATTCTGCTCATTCTCATGTCTTCAAAGTCATCGAACCCTAAACTGAATTCAGTATCCTCAAGAGTGTTTTCATCAGGTTTGGAGTCATTGTCAAGGTTGTCATCAATTTTGGCAAAATCATTGTCAAACAATTTAATATTAGTTGTATTTGGATTCTCAAATATTGTGGACCATATAGTATGCCTGGCTTTCTGAAGCCATTCGGGAATGGTCACGGTGCTGAAAATTGGATGCATGGATGGGGTGAATGAGTGCACACCTTCTGTCTTCCATTTCTACCACTCTCTATGCACAACATATAAATGAATGGTTGACAGCAATGTCAGCTCACCTTGTATCACTGTTACATTTATTGTTATTTTAGGATGTTATGTTACGTGAGTTACATTTTAATTGAAGACATACAGTTTCTACATAGTAGTGTTTATAATTCTCCTTAGTAACTTCCACAGCCTAACTAAAAGTGTCTGTAAATAATACAACTGGACTTAAATTTATCTTTATAGTTGCACGTAATAATATTGTAACACTCAAAGACTGTTCAGGAGCAGGGATCTGTAAGACAGCAAGACAAAAGAGGAAATGGTAGGAGTCTGCTGGTTAGTAATGTGAAGGTTGCTAGTTTGAGACTAACTAGTGGTGGGTGTGGTGAAGCAAGTAAGGAGTCTGTGGCAGTGCATGTTTGTTTTTAAAATAAAAACAGTGCAGCTCAGGTTTAGTAGGGTGCATGTGCATGGCAGCAAAACCAAGCTCCCCTGGGGTGTTGATAAGGGAATTGGCTGAGTGTGCATTCACATGCAGACATGATCAGTTCAGACGATTTTCTCATTAACACTCTGTGTGTAAACTTCAAGGCCCTTCCACTCACAAAAGTATTAAAGAGACCCAGTAAGATTATAAAAAGACTTTGATGAAAAAAGAAACAAATGAAATGAAAACAAATAGAGAAGGAATCGAGGAAGCAAAATCGTCAGTGATGAAAAAGAGAGAACAGAATAGAAGGAGAGTCAGTAATCACAGAAAGCAGCAAAGTGATCAAGGGAAACTACATGGTGGGGCTAACTGAGAGGTGCTCCAGGGATGGACCCAATTGCTTTTGCTGTTTGGTGGAGAGGAGGAGTGATCAAGGTGGTCGTAGGGATCCCATAGATGCAGAGGCATACAGTAGGTGAGACTGGGTCAGGCTCAGCATGTCCTGAAAAACAATTCTGGCTCTATTTTAGCTTTGGTTTTATTTTGAATATTTGTTGACTTTATATGGCATTTTAACTTACTCGTAGAGCACTGTTTTCATCATGGATTATTTCTTTATCTATTGAAGACAGCACTGCACTTTGTTTTTATTCTTGAATAAATTTGCTCAATCTCCTGTTGTTTGTTTGTGTTCTTAATTCTCTAGTCCAACTCGGTTCATGACTGTTGATGTGCTGCTGGGTTCAAGAACGTGATGCCTGCTGTGGGCAACCCAGGCATCACAGGGGGGCAACATTGAGCTGCAAATACCATAGAGCAGAACATCAATGAGATGGAGTGCACTATGTATTCTATTGCAAAACAAAATTTGCATATGGCAGTATTATTATTGGTAAGGCATATGTTTTATTGTGAGCTCTATAATAGTTGGCAGTAGGAAAGTAGATGGTAGGGAGCATGCGCTGATAACCCAGAACATGACAAATCACCACAAAAATGTTGGGTACTCCCGTTTCCACACTCAAATCGTTATGTATAAAACCTAAACTTGGCGTAAAGCCACACACATTTTTCACGGTAGCTCAAACCCTGGCGTACAGAAGTTCTCCGCTCAGTTTTGCAAACTGGCAACACCCAGCATCAAAGCAGTGCTTTTGTTCCAGTGTGGTTTCCCTTTCTTTTTAGATCCACATTCCTGACACAGCTTTATCATATACACTGAAATTAACCGCATATTATTTATTAGTTTAAGGCATCTGATTGTAATTAACCTGTAACAATATAATGGTCCATGGAATGGGAAACTATTCCAAATACCATAGCTGCTTTAGCGTTGTTACTCTCACTGCATCTTCTTCTTCTTCTTTCAGCTGCTCCCGTTAGGGGTTGTCACAGTGGATCATCTTTTTCCATATTACTCTCACTGCACCACTCAGAGTATTTATCCCACTGTATCTGAGTGTGGAATCACAGCTCTAAAGCAGCTGATCAGAAAGAGAATTATCGGTATACAGCATCTAGCACATGCTGCCTCAGCCATGCTGCCTATTTGAACTGCTCTCATGCGACAAACGCTTCAGAGCCTTTCCTGTACTGACCTTGTGATTCAGAAACAGTTTCATCCCAAGAACTATAAACGCAATCAATCAGTCCATCAAGTGCTCATTGTAGAACTGTTTGTACTTATAAGTACAATTACCTCACTGTAAACTTGCGATACAGTTATAATATTACACAACCTGAGCGACTTTATAAAGTGCGTATTTACATATGATGACAATATCATTTTTAAGATAAAATGCAGCAAAATATGTTTATTATATTATACAGATAAAACTTTTACTTCATTTAAATAATCTATATTGTTAATAATTAAACATGTGAGGACACGGTGTCTCTGCGCTAGCAAGGAGCAGGCGCTCTGTTCACGGATTGTTCCTGCCTTGCGCTGTATTCTTGCTGGGACTGGCGTGACACTTGAAGGATAGATGGATAGAATAATTAAACGTACTATGAAGATATTTCAATGTTCCTTAAAAATTTTGAAGAATTGGCGTTCTCAGTTTACAGATGGTTTAACATCTGTTATAGAGCTGACTGTGTGGTGATTGGGTATTTGGGGAAAGAAAAGGAAGGTCAGGAATTGGGGGTTAGTACATTTGAAAGAGACAGTACTGCTGCAATAAATTATTTCATCGAAGGTCGCGTACGGCGCAGCAAGCATCTTGCATGTGGCATGAACAATCATTGCGTCACCGTGTTCCCATGTTTAATACATGCTTTAATACATCTCAGTATTTAAATTATTTAGAGAGCTGAAATATCATGAATGTAATGGATTCTGTGTCCTGTTGGAGGAAGAGAAAGCCTGTTTAAGAAGCACGTATTGATTCACACACAGAGCACATAGAAGAACCCATACAAAACAAAGCTTTTAATGTGCTACTTTAGTTATGATGGGACATAGGAAACTAGTAAATTAAATGATTTAAAGATGAAGTTAGATGAAGTTTATGATGTTCTACTTTAATGACAAAATAAACTACATGATTAAAGTGGAAATTTCAAGATTAAAGTTGACATTTCAAGTTTTTTTCCCCACTGTATCTCTATTTTTTTTTCTTTTCTCTGTTCCCTAATAAGCTTTCATATGACACTCAGACGGTGGGCTACGACTCGCCTTTTCATGGCGACTTTGATATGTGACAACTTTTTTTATTTCGGGCACTGTGCGACTTTGTGAACTTCAGCTTTCAAGTTTCTCCGACACTCTATGTCACTCGATCAACTTCCTTTTGTTGTTTATACCACTGTTTAAACCAACAAATACTACGTTTTTCCTTGCCTCTTCTTGGTATTCGCTGAAATTCTTCTATTTCCCCCCCATGCTTTTGCCATTGCCTTTTCACAGAATGCTGAGCTTAAGGGCTATTTATATTGATTTCCATATTCAAAGAGGCGTAATTCTGGGAGGAGTTTGGGGAGTGGCAGCAGGCGCATGCATGTGCGTTACTTTTCACGCTGACCGGCATTTATGGAGCGGAAGAACGTGGAAGTTGGCGTACGCACAGATTTATGCATCTGGATTTTTTTGTGCATACAAACATTTCCACTTTTGTCCTTATGCCATGTTTAAGTGTGCATTCTACGCACTGCGTTATGCATGAGTCCCCTGGATTGGGATCCGAGTGCATTGGGTGACAAAGGAGTAGTTAAAGCTGGTTCAATAATTTATTTGCAAACTAAGGATGGTTACAGATTAATTTAAGCAGGCATTCTGGTTATTTTTTTATTTTTTTACTGAAAGAAACTAAATATGTAGGTTACACTTACTGTATATGCTGGTTATATTTGGAAAATTCAGTAACAGGATTGCTGTGTTCTCAGCTGAGAAAAATCAAACTCTTATATTATTTGTTATCTTCTATCACATGAGCAGTATGTTGCTCTTTTTACATTACATTAGTAAGCACGAATAAAACTCTAATATCTGACTATTAGAAATATACAGACAGATATTTTTCAGTATAAAAAATAGAAATCTAATATTTCAAAGATAGTACTCTTTTTGATTTAATTCTAACCATTTAAATAAATATTGCTCAGGCTGCTAGCATAACAATCGTTAAACACTTGAACTATAAATATGATCCATCAGTTAATCATAATTCAATTCAAAAGTCCTTTTTAATCTTTGAACTACATATTGCTGCTTCTGGGGGAGCCCTCACATTAAATCAGGTTCTAAGTAATTCTGAATTTTAATTCCATAGAGTAGTAATGTTTATTCTACATCTTCATGTAAACACTCCTTAAATTATGGTATCCAGGCTTGTTCATGTCATTTTCTCTGTTACCATCTGCCTATGAGTGCAGTATTAATATATTACTGCAACAAAACAGAATTATGTTTTGAGAAACAGAGATCGCGTGTCTTCGGTTTGCTACATCTTATTCAGCTCTTGACACTTAAGCAGATGCTTACACAGTGATGTTCATGTTAATTATAAAGTAAACATTCCAGGATGTTCAGTCCCAGATCTTTTATACTCAAACCTACATAGGTTCAATATGGTACACATTTTATCGTAGAATTAAAATATATAGCCAATGTAAATAGACTATTAGTTACATCTCTCTCATGTTGGCACCAATTCTGTACACATTATAAAAAGGTCAAGCTCATATATTTGGTGTACAATTTAAGTTTTAAATTTTATTAGTTTATGCTTACCACAACTTAAGGTAGTATAACATTCAGGAATACTATTTTGTTCCCAATTTCCCTCAAGAATATATTACATTCTAGTCAACTAGAATTCTTCAAGCTCCTAACAGGTCTTGTAAACCATCAGGTAATTTTGAAACTTTATCTGTAATGTTTTTTTTTTTAACATTTTACAGAAGACAAGGGCAAGTATATTAAAAATCTGTGGCTTGTCAATTTGGCAAAAACCATATAAATGCAAAATGAACATACTAAACAAACTTAATCTTTTTTGCTCTCACAAAGGAAACCAGCAAGTGCCCAAAAGCAAGATGGAGTAAAAAACACAAGAATTAAGGTTTTAAAGAAATCCATCAAATTGTAAATGTTAAATAGGCAGAGGTCTGAAATACTGAGGGAAACAAGCTAGAATTGAACCATCAAAACCAGAACTGCTAATCAAAAATCAAAGTAAAAAAAGCATTGTCCTGGGACAACATAGAGGGTGTACCAATAACTGTCACTACATGTGACAAGAAACCAATGCTTGGATACTCATTAATAGGTGCCATCATCTTTTATACTCAGAGAACAATGGAACATTAAGTAACTTCCTCATAACATGTCTAGCAAATGGGAAAGTTAGAGCAAACAACGTGGCAACAAAAGCACTGTGTTATGTCACCATCATAGCAATAAATATAAATATACAAATAAAAGCAGAACAAAACATTACAAAAATTTTGCAAAACAAATGTAGCCCAAATTAACAGGACATAATCAAATAATACAAATTCATTATCAATAAATATTTATTTGAATTATACTAAATTGGTGGGACTAGTATGAAAACAAATACATACTGATCACAAGTTGTAGGCTACTATGGTTTAAACAGCTTGGGTCAGTTGCAATGCGCTTTGAGCTGGGGTTGATCCCTTGGTGTTCTGGTCTTAGTATGTATTTATGGTAACAAGGCTAACTTTGGGGATTAGCACTGTTGCAGTGTCCCTCAGAGCTGTGGACTAGCAGCAGGTAAAGACTAAAACTAAGTTGAGATGCACTGCGGTTCTTAGAATCAGAGAAGAGGAACAAAATTATGTATTAACTTAGACCACCTTGTGAGCAGGTTTAATGGACTAAGGATGGTGGGTAATGTTGCAAAATAAATTCCACATGCATTAGAATGGTACAGACACGAAAAAGCACAAATATGCCATTATTTAATATTGAAACAAAATTTTATTTATTTTTGGGCTGATGTATAGCAAAATACTGAATAAAATATATTTAACTGAAAGCCAAAAAAAGATGAGATGCATAAAAATGTTTATATTTCATAATATAAGAAATAGAAAAATATGGATCAATACACATTTAACCACTAATCTACAGGAGAAAGACTCAAGGTTGATGTCTCTAGTTAATTAATCACTTGGTGGCCAGCTTGGACATGGTGCATTAAAAGATGCTGTTAATTTCCTCCATATTGCATTCCTTTGGGGTGTCGTGGACATATCTTTGCAAGTGTTCCTCAATCTAATATGAGATTTCTCACACTATGTATTAAATAGCTCCTGTGAGATTTGTGCTGAGATGAGGCATTCTTTACGAATATTGTCTAGCCTCTGTCTAGGTGTTTCATATGTTTTGGTGACGGATGGATTAATTTGGTTCTTATGAAAATCTGGGTGAATAATGAATGACAAGTACTTTATTATTTATGTAATTGAGGACATGAATTACAGCAGTACCTGATTAAGACCCTGTCACTGGCCACAGGGTTCAAATGCATATATACACACTGTGAACATCACATACAAAAATTTAAACAGCCAGGTGGTTTCACTCACAGATCTCTGCCAGCAGTCACTTGTACATTAAATCAAGAAGTGGTCATATAATGTACAAGTAACAGAGTTAGTGTATTGTGAATCCTTATATAGTCACCTGATGCAGCAGTGATGCCATGTAAAGCACCCTGAACCTGTTACATAATGAAGAGTCTTCCACCTCCACCTTGAAAACATTAATATAATTAGCAGGACACAAAAAGGAAATAATCAACAAAGAGAAGACAGATTATGTAATTAAAAAATACACAACAGAAAGTAAACCCTCAGCAATGGGAAAAGAAATTAAATAAAAATACAAAACTCCAGTATGAGACCAACATAAAACGATGACAGGGATATTACCTCAGATCATGCAACAAGCCTGTGACTTGATTGATGATTATAAAATTAGGACTTGAAGTAGTCATATTGTTTTAAAGTAGTTTAGATTAGAGTTCGGACAAAAACATCAAAAGGAAGAAATCAGCTGTAGCCTGATATTATGTTATGAGTTTACTCCTTGGCTTATGTATATTTTTTGTTTTATTGTTGTTTTGGTTAATTTTGAATTACTGATGTTTATGTTTTATGTTACATATGTTTATTATTTAGCATGTATGTACTATATCTTTAAGTTTATATATGTTCCTTGTATTTTGTTTGTTGAAGCTCAGGAGGCAGGGGATGACTCTGACATCACTGCTGCTGAGCCCTCCCTCTGTGTTTATATTTAGGACAGACAGAAGGCCTCAGCAATGGATCATTGTGAGTATTGTTTTTCATTTGATTTTTCTGGTTTTGTGAAATCATTATTGTAGGCCTACTTCTGTTTTTGGGATTTCAATATGTGGATAGTATATTGAGACTTTCACACTTTGGATTGCCTTTTTTGTTAACACTAAAATCCCTGAAGCCTACAAAAAACTCATAATCCCAACCCACCTTAGAATCCTTTGCACCTTTCCATCAGCATCTTTTGTTTTGTAAATGTTTCGATAAGCACAAGCAGCAAGTAGACTGCTGTCCCATCCCCCCCAGCGACAGAGCTCAACTCAGGCAAGAAGCTATAAACACTGGATGCAGAACAAAAACTGGCCAGCTTTCTTTTGGTTTTACACCTTTCAGTATAGTGCATTAGCATGTAGTGAGCCTCCTTATATTATCCTTTATGTTTGTATAAACTGCATACAATTACAAGCTGTGCAGAAAATAAATTAGTATAAAAAAGGAGTAACTTTGTCAATTATGTGATACTATTATTTGTTACAAAGTAGCTCAACTGTTTTTTCTTTGTTGATTTCTGGTCTTAATAAACTCTTTGTCCTCTTTCATTGTCAGTCAGCTTTTAGTTTCTACTTGTTCATTTACATTGAAATTTGTTTTGTGTTCCATGTAAAAAATAAGGAATTCATTAATTTTAAAGGTCATCCGACAACAGGTAATCTATCAGGTTTGTTCAAAATAAAAAAAGCAAAGGCTGACATACCTAGGCACAGTTACAAGTTTAACATTTAAACAGAATGAGGACAATGTATACTGCAATCAAGCTATAAAAATTGTACTCATGAATTGCATTTCCATATGATGAATGGGTCTCATTATTTAATTTTCATCTTGTAAATTATAAAGAAAACATAGTTTTTGCAATTATGATATACCATTTAGAATTTAATAGATCATTTGTATTGTGGCTAACTGAATGTTCAAAAGAGATGTGATATAATTTTTCATAATATAAAAAGGCTGCCATCTTCTTTAAAGAAGCAAAACCTTTTCTTTATAAAATCTCCTTAAGTTTCTTCCCCTAACATTATAAGGTATGGAGACACAAAATTTAAAGAATGTCTAACAGCTAATTATTAAAAAAAGTCAAGGACTATTTGAAAATAATTTCTGAAAGATTGAAATAAAAAGTCAGAAACTACAAATCACATGTAACAGACAATGTTCCTTTAGTCCCCCATAATTACAGTATGTAACATTTCTTTTAGTTTCAAAAATAGAGGAATTGGTGCATTGAATACAAGAGCCCAGAATATCTCATTCAGTTCTGTACAGTATATGCTAAACAAAGGTTCAAGAAGAAGTCAACCCCCTCATCATCCAATGTCGTTTGTGCATGAAGTTTATCCTGCTGCTTGAACTAAATCTTAGCTTCAATGTAATTAAGTAGCCCATTCTTAGATTACAAGTAAGCCCGCGATTCGCTAGCGAATCAGAAATCCAAGAATGGCAATCAGTTTCTGTTCCGTCCGATATTTGGATGGATGACATATCATGGAGGGTGGGTGCGTCTGGGGAAATGTCATTTAATTAAATAAGCATATCTGTACTAAAGCAGTTTCGTTTTGTGGAGACGTGATTCTGTTGCCTTTGCTGACACCGACTGCTGGCAGAGTGGAGCACAGCAAGTTTAGTTCACAGGTTGTGGTGTTCGTGTGCCAGCCACTGAGTCGGGGAAGCCGCTGGGTTTGAGTCTGTGACCGTTATGTGATCTATATTACTGGCATAGTGGATTAGAGCAAGTGCAGTGTACAGGTTGTGTTGTTTGGGCGCCACCTACTGACTCTGGGAAGCCGCTGCTTTTGACTCTGGGGCATGCGCCACGGCGCAATATGTGCCTCGGTGGGAAGCCCCTGCATGATGAAATATCATGGAGGGTATATGCGGTGGTGTGGGCGGTCGCGTCCGGGCAGCTGTACAACCTGGCGTGCACGCTTTACCTCAGGTTTAGTTCATAGGTCGTAGGCATGGTAAAGTTTCCATTTCATTCAATAACCCTATTTGAACTAAAGCGGTTTCTTTGTGTGGGCGGCTTCGTTCATTGTTTGTATCCATACGGGCTCGTTTACAGGTCGTAGCCATACGGGCTCGTGTTTGTATTACTAATCGTTGAGCTCCCTCCATTTGGATATGTGCCTCCTTTGCCTGTGCTGTGTCAAAAGCGCGTTGTGTATTTAACAGCCATATAGTTAAGAGTCTGTTTGGAATTTGTGAGCCAACATAAGGATATTTGGATTAAATAAGAAAGCAGTAACAATAGAGGCATGGAATTTGGGAGTGCATTATATGCAGATAACAGCTGCAATATTCAACTTTTTAATAATATGAAACAAGCAAGTGCACAGCGTGATTTGATATGAATGGGTTCAACAATTGTCCACATTTCATCTGCGAAAATCCCACAAAAAGCAGAGCATTGGAACAAGAATTCTTAGATGTAATTTAGTGATTGTTTTTAACACAGTAGAAAATTTTTGTAATGTGGACATCTAATTACAATTAAGTTAAATGGAAAATATTTTGAAACATTCCCTGGTCCCAAAAATGACTACCTTTTTTATATAAATGGCACTGACGTACATGAAAATTGACAGAAATAGCTTAATAATAATTTTCCTTCCTTTGTTTAATAAAATACTTTACCTAGAATTTAGCATTTCTAGTTTAACATTCAAATGAAAGATGTTTTGGTTTTTCTTGGGCTTTTCCAGTAAGTTCACAATTTTTTTTTTGGAGCTGTGATACCTAGGATAATTTGAGAAGTGCGTGATTCATAAATGAAACATTCTTTTTAACTACTCTTTTCAAAGAATCATATGAACTGGTTTGTGAGCACAAACAAATCGATTCAGTGGAGTTCAACAGGAGTGTTCTGTGTGATTTTGTCAGTGCCTTTTATTTCACTGGTAGATGTTTAAAGTGCATACAAAAGAACCACCCGAATCATGATTTCCGATTTGTTTTATTCGTCAACAGCACTACTCGACAACCAGTCTAATGACTCTCATCCATTTGATTTACGAATAAATCACTACCTGAGAATCAGTCTAACGATTTCCATTCATTTAATTTGTGAATGAGTCACTATCCGAAAACCTGTGTAATGGTTCTTGTTCATTTGATTTGCAAATAAATCATTAGAAGCTGCACAGTTCCTATACACTTGTGATTCTGTAATGAAACACTTTATTTTAATTAGTGCATCTTAAAGGTGTTATCATGCTTTGTGTACAGAAAAAAGACAATGGCTTGTGAATTATCATGTTAACTATATAATTATACATTTATATAAATTAATTATATTTAGTAAACAATGATTTATTTACACAATTACATATATCAGAATGATGTATGAATTATTGAATTATATCTTTGTGATGCAATCAGAGGGGAAGGGGACTTTCCCCCCAAACTTTCCATTTACACCAGACTCTAAATTAATCAAAAGAATCAATTCACTTAAATGGGTAGTTCAAAAGTGTTGAATTAGTAAAGTAAACCAAAATGCTAATCACTAGTGATAAGATGTGTGAGCAACACACAAGGTGAGTGAACCACAGCACTAGAGCACTTAAGTAACGCTTGCTGCATTCTGCAGAACTAACCCTGTAAAGTCTGACAGCCAGCCGGAGTGGGTGAGGCTGTGGTTAGCGACAGTGTCTGAACACAGTGGCATGAGCTGTCAAAATAATCGAGACAGGCATTGCACATCACCAAGTTCTAGCCCTGCCCCGTTCCATTCTGCAGGCTGTGATGAGGTATAGATGACTAGGTGTTAACATCAGCAGCACACATAAGAAATTCATCTTGGAATCTTCATATATGCAAAATTTGCTTAAGCAGGATAAGCATGTACTTTAGGTTATGGACAGAGCAAAGCAGTGTGTGTATTTGCATAGTCCGATTGTTTACTGGTTTAATATTGTAGTAATTAAAGTGTCTAGAAAATATATCAGAGTAAAAATAGCTATTTGTGTTTGGAAATGTTGCATAAAAATGGAAGTAGACAGAAAATTATATTATTAAATAAGTATTTTCAAGACATACGGAAGTACAGTAACTAAGCATTTCTACTTTGTTTTCATTCAACACTAACTTACACAGAGACCACAATTCACTCAGGAAACAAATAGTATTTTGTGCAGTTGCGGTTTGTAATGCAGGGCACTGGGGCGCAACCCTCCCAAATATTTTAAAAACTCTACTTCAATTAATTAGATAATGTGAAATAATCATGAAATAAATTTATTTGCACAACACAACTGATATCCGTGCATATCAACATTCATTAAAAATTGATTCAGACATGTATTTGTTTAATTTCTGTGTGAATAAAAAATAAAAAAAAAATTCTGTATGAATACCTATATTTCTGGAGTGAAGGATGCCATTCAAATGAGAGTCCATGTAAGTCAATGATCTTTTGGCAAGTAGGTGACCTGAGGCTGGTCTTTAATTGGTAGCTTTTAGATTTTTCGAGGGACGCAGATCTGTGTGCCCCAGACACTCCCACATTTACTGGCAGCGAATTAGTATTGTTTTAGGGTTTTTTTAACCTAATGTAATTGGACAATTGTCAACATATTATGTCATGTTGACATCAGTGGTTCACAGTTTACACCCGCCTTTAACGTTACATAATTACAGATGAGTGAGTGCAACTTTAAAAAGATAGCAACTTCAAGTGGAACTTCAGAAATCAAAAAAAGTTCAAGATTTTTTTTTCTATTAAAGAAAAAGTCATAAATCATTCAGAAGATAAAAGAAGATAAAGGACCTTGGATTGGACTCATGTGACTCAAGAATTCAGCAGAAGGCAAGTGATCAAGGATGAGCTTACACATGGACTTTTTTCTGCTCGTTATAACAAATGGTAAGCTAACTATGAATATAGAAAGAGCAGGTCTTTGTTTGTGTATTATTTGCAAGGAGGTCAGTTCCTGAGATTTTTAAATTCCTGAATTTTTAATGCTGATTTTAGGGTTAGTTAATTTAGATAATCACTTCTCCAAACCATAAATTAAAAAGGTTGAGAATCTGTGGCATATAAACCTGTAATGTAACAACAGTAGCCTCGATAACAAAGGGCTTTCTTTTACTAGGCATTCCACAGCTCCTGCAACTATAAGCATTCAAAATATCCATGATGTGTAATCGCAGAAGCAATTCAGTGCTGTTCTAATTAATGCTATTTACTTCATAAAACAGAAACTAAACTCCACTAATAAATATAAGCAAAGAAAATTATTTGTATACAACCTGGCAATAGACTTGGGATATTGTGATTAAGGTGGTTTGTTATTCTTGCAAGCATTTCAAAATCAGTCGTTGGTGCACTTGTTCCTTGCTGCATTGTGTAGCTGCCTTTTTATTCTTTTTCACATTGTACACAAAAAGAGATCTACTCTGGCATCTGAAAATGTGAACAAACATGTGTGCCTTAGCAACTGGTTGAATGTTATGAAGGAAGACAGTGACCCTGAGTAATGTTACAGACATGTCCAAAATATTGTGTTTTATTTGTCATAATTTTGACAATAAATGGAATTTCTGAAATCCTTTGAGAATTATTTTCAGTATATCACAATATTGACATTATTATATTTATAGCTGATCTGATGATGTAGTAACTGCACGTTTACATAATTCATGGTGTACTGTAGTACTAAACTCCATCCTGTATAATTAGAAAACATGCAGACTCTGTCTTTTCTTTTTATACCTTGTGTGTTTTATTCCCTTAGTGTGCTTTAGCAATAGGCCTACTGTTTGTTAAGGTCATGCAGGTTAAGATAGTTAAACCGAGTGAGAGCTTGAGGGAGAGAAAAACATTCACCTGACAGTGTTGTTCACCATAGGCTGTTATTGGTGTCTATAGTTTGGGTGATATCATGCCAGTTAAATGTGTGTGTGTTTTTTTTTTTTTCATCATCGTAAGGCTATACCCAGATGGCTGGGTCTTTGAATTTCTGTGTGTGCATCTTGCAACGCTGCATGCATTCCTGATCAGGGTTTTATTAGATGGCCCCCCTATTTCAGGCTGCTGATTGTTCTATAAACAGTCTTATCTGGATGAAATTTTATTTGTTCACCTAGTTTCATATACTGTATGCTTACCCACCAACACATTTCTGGCTACACTACTACTATTAAAATAATAACAATCTTTACATTTTTATATCACTTTTTTCACTACTCAATACACACTGTGTGTAGGCAACATTACAGTTTGTGTATGTGTTTTTTTCTTTTCTCCAGAGCTATGAAGTGCTGCTTTAGTTTGCTCCCCTAAAAACTGTGCCCCCCAAATCTTTTCACCAGTCATCACTGATTGTGTGATTTCCCTAAACCAGGATACCAAGAGTAAAACAAAAAATCACAAACTTAAACAAATAAGCAGTAAAAATAAAAGGTTAGTTGTACTTTTAGATAACTGAAAACCTGGCCTGTTTATATACAAAACTACACTCATGATATCACACTTTTGTGTCAGTAAACAGGATTTTGCACATTACAGTGGTACTTGTGCCATGGCAATGCAATCACAGATGATGATATCATCAACTGCAAGCACCAAGAAAATTAGACAATGTAAAAACATGAAAGGATGCAAGATGAAGGCAAATATCAGAGGATATTAAAAAAGTGTGAGAACATACTTGACACTGCACTGCAAATATTGAACAGAAAGTGCTCAGGCGTAGTAAATAATTATTTCAATAAATACTAAACAATAAATAATTTCTGCAATGTGCAATAAATACATTATTTAGACCTAATTTACATTTAAAATCAAAATGGTATTCATAGAATGCAGTAAGATTATTTTAGGGATTTTTCACATCAGAAATGAAGTTGTTTTTTAAGACTACAAAGCAGGAAACAGCTGAGACTGCTAAAAGTTGATCTGATGTTTTATAGCAGAAGCTGGGTGAGTGAAAGTTGATGAGTTATATTGGGCTGACTATCATACTCACCTTTGTTCCAATTTAAAAAAAGTGTATCATTAGTAAGTAAGGTGATCCTTTTCCCTTCATTTTGGCATACAAAATGATAATTAGAAAATAATGTATTTTTCATTTTTATCACTATTAAGACTGAGGTTAGGCATGTTCATATGTATTTTTCAGATCTTGCAAAATGAAAGAAAAAACAAAATTGTTAGTTATTTGCAGCAATAAACAAAGTGAGATACTTAGAAACAAAATTAATCATCTGGCCCAGCTAATCAAACAAAAGGTCAAGAATTTAGGTGTTATTATTGACTCTGACCTTAATTTTCGATCACATATTACCGTATATACTTGTGTATAAGTCGGGTCTTGAAACCCGAAAAATCGATTAATTATTTATTTGGACAATAATAAAGTGCACAAAGCACCTACACTCCACAATACTCATATAATAAACCAATACAATCATTAATTACTAATCAATAAACAATCCTCCACTCCCAGACACGTTGCCACCCTTCCACCCAGCTCAGCTCCTCGTTCTGGTCTCTCACAGTCCTTTTTATAGTCCTTGGCCCGGAAGTGTTTCGCCCTCTCTGTCCACGTGATTAAGTACACTTCCGGGTTAGATAAAAATCCTTTCTTCTTCACCCCAGAAACACGTCATTCCTCCTGTCCATGTGACTTGAATGTACTTCCGGGGCGTAGGGCAAATAATTCTTGTTCCTCCTTGCAGCATCCCCTAGCGGCCCCCACAGCATCCAGCAGGGTTGGGGATAAAATCTACATTGTCCAGAATTCCCTGCTGGCATTCGGGTCACCTCCATGCTGCAGGGAGGGCTCCACCTGGCGGCCTGGGTGTATTGGTCGGGATGAACGGCCTGCCACATATCACAACAGTAATAATATTACCAAGACTGCTTTCTTCCATCTAAGGAACATTGCAAGGGTGCAATCTTTCATAACATTTAAAGATGCTGAAACATTAATACAGTAATCCCTCCTCCATCGTGGGGGTTGCGTTCCAGAGCCACCCGCGAAATAAGAAAATCCACGAAGTAGAAACCATATGTTTATATGGTTATTTTTATATTGTCATGCTTGGGTCACAGATTTGCGCAGAAACACAGGAGGTTGTAGAGAGACAGGAACGTTATTCAAACACTGCAAACAAACATTTGTCTCTTTTTCAAAAGTTTAAACTGTGCTCCATGACAAGACAGAGATGACAGTTCTGTCTCACAATTAAAAGAATGCAAACATATCTTCCTCTTCAAAGGAGTCCGCGTCAGGAGCACAGAATGTCACATAGATAGAGAAAACAATCTCTAGCAAACAAATCAATAGGGCTGTTTGGCTTTGCGAAGCACCGCGGCACAAAGCTGTTGAAGGCGGCAGCTAACACCCCCTCCGTCAGGAGCAGGGAGAGAGAGAGAGAGAGAGAGATAGAGAGAGAGAGACAGAGTTTGTTTTTCAGTCAAAAATCAATACGTGCCCTTCGAGCTTTTAAGTATGCGAAGCACTGTGCAGCATGTCGTTTCAGGAAGCAGCTGCACAAAAGATAGCAACGTGAAGATAATCTTTCAGCATTTTTAGACGAGCGACCGTATCGTCTAGGTGTGCGAACAGCCCCCCTGCTCAATCCCCCTATGTCAGGATCAGAGAAAGTCAGCGCAAGAGAGAGAGAGAAGAGTAAGCAATCTGGCTTCTCAGCCATCTGCCAATAGCGTACCTTGTATGAAATCAACTGGGCAAACCAACTGAGGAAGTATGTACCAGAAATTAAAAGACCCATTGTCCGCAGAAATCCGCGAACCAGCAAAAAATCCGCGATATATATTTAAATATGCTTACATATAAAATCCGCGATGGAGTGAAGCCGCGAAAGGCGAAGCGCAATATAGCGAGGGATCACTGTACATGCGTTTGTGTTTAGCTGACTTAATTGCTGCAATGCTGGCCATCAGTAAGAACATAAATCAGCTACAGCTTGTCCAGAATGCAGCAGCAAGAATTTTAACCAAAAAGAAAAAATATAAGCATCGATCCTGAATATTAATATCTTTACATTGGCTGATAGTGTCATTTAGAATCGATTTTAAAATATTTCTACTTGTACTGTATATAAGGCTCTAAACAATCTTGCCCCTCCCTACACTTCAGAATACCAGTTTCCTTAAGTACTGAATTGAAATCTTAGATCTGCAAATACTGGCTTGCTCGTTATTCCAAGATCTAAACATAAAAGAATTGATGAGGCAGCTTTCTGTTCTTATGCACCTAAAACTTTGAATAATTTACCAACAGAAATATGGCAGGCAAAATCTGTGGAACATTTTAAAAAACTTCTAAAAACCCATTTTTAATCTGGCTTTCCAGTAATTAAAACATAACATAGTTATCTGATGATAAGTTTAGCTCTTTTATGTATAAATAAGTACCCAGCCTTAATCAATTGCTTTTTTTTTTTTTTTTTGTCTCCGATACTGTGTGGTGGCTCATAGCGCCACCCACACAAGCACTCTATTCTGCAGTCACCTGGAGTACTGGTGGACATGAGAAGCTTTGGAAACCTTTATTGATGACTGTATCAACTCTCCCCAGTGAAGGGTGGGCGACCAGCCGGCATATACCATCCTAACTTCTATGGTGCAGAATCTGATTACCATCAGACTTAACAATTTGACTTGACAGAGTCAAGGCTGGGGTGCTGTCAAAAGGCAGGGCCTATTAAAGCTCATTGCAGCACTTCTTGTGTGATTTTGGGCTATATAAAAATAAATTGAATTTTATTGTATTGAATTGTATTTGCTTGTTTCTGTCTTCCAGCCATGCCCCTCCAGAGGCTTATTTTTCTGCTATTGCCTTAGGAGTTTTTCGCTTTCCTCTCCATTATGTCAGCTGGACAATTAATCACATTCAGAAATCAAGAACTCCATTTACATCCTTAATCAACCAAAACTGCTATGGATTGTTTATTTCCTTTTTATCATTTCACTGAACTAAATAACATCAAACTGTCTATACTTAATGTATTACCATGTACAGTGCCTTAGTCAAGTGCAGATATATACTGTATATATATTTATACAGGTATATATGTAATTTAGATCTGGTTGTTTTCTTGCCATCTTTATGTACTTTAAGGCTTTTAATTAGAAAAAAAATATGAAGCTGTTTCTAATAAATGCGAAGGTTTGTTTTGCACTTTAGTGTTTAAATCTTGTTTAACAATGCCCAGGTTGATTTTATATTTAGTATACAGTACTTACATTTATTTAAAAGATCATAATATTAATTAATGATAATATCCAAGTAACTATGGTATATCTTTACTGTTTTTGTTGATTAATCTGTGGAAAGCATATTGAGTTGCATGTACATGTATTATAAGGTGCTAAACAAATAAAGTTAATAATAAAAATAAATTTGTATATTACCTGAAATGCTTAAATAATCTTATGCAAGTATTTTTGAATCAAGCTTAAAAATATACTGCAGTTAGATGCCTTATATTTTTTTAAAAAGTTTTGTCTAACACTTTCTACAATTCTAACCCTATTGATCAGTTATTTGTCACATTTTGTCAACTTATAACCTTAGCCCTTGAGTAAAAAAATATCTATTATACTGTCATTTTTGTGACAAGGCACATATATTTTTATTAAGCTCAAGACAGGAACACATTTATAATAATGCACTTAACAGAGAATATAAATCAATATCAGTATTGCCATGGTTATTTTTTATTATATATTTGTATCTAAGAAAACCTAAGACTTTGACAGACCTAACTTTATTTAATACTTTAATATAATTTATTTAATTCTTTATTTAATACTTGTCCTGTACAGATACCATAATATTACGCAATGAATTTTACATCTTAGATCATTTGGCAGCTGTTATCAGGATGTACAAATGTGTCTCTTTTATAGTATTTTATGGATTCTTAAAAAGTATATATTCTTATATGTTTTATTCTGACACTCAAGCCAAGGTTAGTTCCCTCACTGAGCCCAAATTAGGCAGAACATGGTAGGACTTCCTATATCCTTGAACTGGACAAATTTGGTATATAAAAAGGTACAGTGTGTATGGTGCAGTATGAACACAACCCAAAGTAGCCAAATAACAAACTGCAAAGAAACCCATGCTGCCTCCCAGGGTCTCAATACACAGGCATCTGTCTGTCCATTATACAGGCCTTGCTGGCAGTTATGGATGCTACAGCCATCTCTCCCAGCTGGGATGCCAGTTAATCCATGTCCTCCATTACATCAGCATGCATGCACAGAAATGCAAACATGTAGCTGTATTTTTTGCTTAATGACAATATTACCAGACATACAGTTGAAAGAAACATGTTATTTAGTATAATTTTTATTGTACTTATGTGTAGCAAGAAGTAGATTAAAGGATAAAAATATAACATTACATAATATTTTCAAACAAATGTTCAGTTCTTCAGTTTGGTGTCCCAGGGGCCAGAGCCTATCCTAGGAGAATTAGACACATACAGTAGGTGGAACGAACATTGGAATGGATGCCGCATCATCACAGAACCAACTCACACACACACCCAAATTACATGAATTTAGTGTCACTGATTCACCTAACAGTAATATCTTTGGGATGTGTGAGTACAAATGCAGGGCCATAGTGAAACCCAAATTCCTTGTAGCAAGTTTTCCCTTCCACTTTATGTTAATGATGGCTGTATCATCCACATATTACAGGTAGTAATGATGTTTTCATTATAAAAGTGATCTTTTTATTTGCTGATTATGTCTAATGGGGATTTTAATTTACCCTCCTTTCTCTGTTATTTCTGATTGCAACTAATTACCATCTTGTTTTAACCTGCTCCAAGCTCATGATAAAGGTAATATTCTTAATTTAATTTTTGATTTTCATAATTTTTAATTTTTCATATCTCATATGAAAACTTGTCAGATCATTTTCTGGTAGAACATGTAATTTATTTAAAATTGTCAAAATCCCTAGATAAATTTGTCTCCTTGGAAGAAAGTTACACTAATTTCTTTTACTGAGGCCTTGTTAAACACTGATTTAATCACAAAATACATTTTTCTTCAAAGTCCTGATTTAGACAATTGCCTTGCTTTTAATAGCAAAACCTTTATGTGCTATATGAGACATTCCAGTGCATGTTAAATCAATTACTGTTAAAAAATTCAAAAGACTCTCCCTGGTTCACAAATCTTTAAATAAATGAAACCAGAAAAGATGTGGAATTAAATAAACTTTAAAATGTAGGAGCAGATATAATTGAATACAGTAATAGAAATATGTATAGGGAAAAACATATGGTTTACCAAAATGAATTATTCTTCTCCTCTTGTTACAGCAAATGAAGACATTCCTGGTTTTTCTTTCATTCATAGATTAATTTAAACTAAAAAGGCCCTTATTAGAAGCAGACTGTCAGAAATGAACAGACTACCTTGTTAATAGGATAAATATTTTACAAGCTAGCTCTACTTTTCCAGGGCCATTATCAAATGATTTAAATGTTCATCCACCCAGCTTTCCCTAACATTACCTGTATTAGCACTCTTGATCTACTTAAGGTACTTAGCTCCCTAAAAATGATTTACATCTCACTCGCCCTTTTCATACATCCTTCTGGATGCCTAATCTGCTCCTACTTAATCCCATTAGGGTGCATATGGTCATTTAGTTGCTCATTTCTGGTATAGACTTTCATTTTCTCAAAGTTATTTCCAGATTAATTAAGTAAAAAAATAAATGCTTTAAAATCTGCAGCATATTTCTCATCTTCCATTTCACTATGGAGGTTTGGAGAATTACGTTGCAGACCAATTGGAGTATCATTTATCAGATAATGGTCTCTATGAACAGTTCCAGTCTGGTTTTAGAGAAACCCACAGACCTGATTAATTTAACTATTAAATGATAATAATAATAATAACACTGCACAACAATTTTTTTGAAAAGTCTTGCTTCCTGAAAAGTTTTTGCTGATTGTGACAAGTACCTACTGGGTATGCACAAATATAGTTTTGGTTTTACTGCATCACGTAGGAACTCTGAGAAATAGACATTTATATGTTTAATGACAATAACATATTTAGTCACGTTTATGTTTCGCATAAGCTATTTAATTCAACAGCATTAAGAGCATTTTGCTCCTGATTTTTTTTTGCATTCAATGTCTGGTGCATCACATTGCAGTGTCCAACAGTAGTCAGCAAGCATTGACGGATTCCAGTTTCTCTGGTATCGTTTCTCCATCGTAGCAATGTCCTGGTGAAACCTTTCATCATGTTCGTCACTGACAGCACTGAGATTTGCAGGGAAGAAGTCCAAGTGTGAGTGGAGGAAATGAATCTTGAGTGACATGTTGAACTTCATTGTCTTGTATGCTTTGAGAAGTTTGTCTACCAGCTGAATTTAGTTTGGGGCTCTGTACTTGCCCAGAAAATTGTCAACAAAGTCTTTAAAGGCTTTCCAGGTAATTTTTTCCGGCCCAACTAACAGATCTTCAAACCAATTGTCATTCATAAAATGTCTGATCTGGGGGCCAACAAAAATGGCCTCTTTGATCTTGGCATCAGTTATTCTTGGGAACATCTGTCTTAAATAAAGAACACCTTTGCCTTCCTTGTTCAGTGCTTTCACAAACTTCTTCATGAGTCCCAGTTTTATGTGAAGAGGAGGCAAAAATATCTTTGCCGGGTCAACAAGCGATTCATGTGCCACATTTTTTTGTCCTGAAACTAACTTTTTATGGAGTGGCCAGTTCTGTCAAGAATAGTGTGACTCTTTGGCACAGCTGTCCCATTCACAGATGAAACAACAGTTCTTTGTATAGCCGAGCTGCAGTCCTAGTAAAAGAGCAACAACTTTAAGATCTCCACAGATATTCCAGATGTACCTGCTATACTGGACGTGCTTCAGCAACAGTTCCATATTCTCATGCGTTTCTTTCATGTGTGCTGCATAGCCAACAGGTACTGAAGGATAAACGTTGCCATTGTGTAGCAGAACAGCTTTCAGGCTTAACATTGACGAATCAATGAAGAGATGCCACTCTTCCGGGTTGTGATTACAACCCAAGACCGAGAACAATCCTTTAGTGTCACAAGAGAAACAGGGACTGTTGACTTATGCAAAAAATTTGGTTATATCATGATGTCGGCCTCGAAACACAGAAATTTTTGTACATGGTGACAGCAAACACCATTCCTGCTGTCTCGAACCCAGCAGCTCAGCTTTTGCTTTTGACAGACCCAAATCTCTGACCAAATTGTTTAATTCAGACTGTGTTATCAGATGTGGATCGCCTGATGAGCATGGTTCAAAATCTGGGTCAATGTCACTGTCAGTACCCTGCATAGCAGTTTCTTCATCTGGTTCGTCTAAGGTCCAATCCTCTGGTGGTTTCGGAATTGGAAGACTGTCGTCATGTGGCATGGGTCTCATTGCTGAAGGCAGATTAGGATATTCAATTGACTTCTTGGTTTTGGCAGAGAAACCAGACACATTAGTCAAACAGAAGTAACAGTCCATCACATGGTCTTTCTGTTCTCGCCATATCATCGGAACAGCAAACGGGATTGTCTTTTGAGTGCCTCTGAGCCAGGCTCTCAGACTGACAGCACATGTCGCACAGCAAATGTGAGGTGCCCATTCCTTGTCTTGATCACCAATTTTGCAGCCGAAATACAGATGATAAACTTTCTTCACAAGAGCAGTCATCCAACGTCTCTGAGGCGCAAGTGTATATTGGCCACAGATAGAGCAGAATGTATCGCGGCTGTTATGACATTGATGAGACATATCGCCCTTCACCAAAACGTCTATAGCATCAAGCTTACTTACTGTTATATTACTACAGATACTATACTTTACTATACTGATCCTATACATACACACCGACTATCTATATTAACCAAATGAGCAGGATCGGTGTATACAATCCACCTTTATAGCATGCTGAGACAGCGTTAAGCTCATTCAGATCTGCCCAGGCATGCCCAGGATATCAACTTCCACTGAACAGCTTCCAGCCTGGCCTGATTCTATGCCTGGACATCCCCAGGCTTCACAAACCGTTGTTGATAAGTCACTTCCAGGAGCGAAAATGTTTGGATACAAATATAAGAAAAAATCATGACAAAACTGAAGATTTCTCTGAAACGGTACGTGATGGGTAAATTTTGATGTGATATTCGTGATCAACACCCAAAAATCTATAAGAAACACCCAACAGTGTTCAAGAAGCAAAAACTTTGTTGTGCAGTGTAATAATAATAGTAATAATGCATATAATTTATATATGATCAATTAGTAAACTATAAACCTCCAAGTCCTGTCCTGTTTTGCTTTTGCTGGATCTTTCAGCAGCTTTTAATACAATAGATCATCAGATTTTGTTATATTGTTTAGAAGCACATGCAGCTGTGTCTGGGTACTTCCTTTATCCTATTTTGCAAGCAGTTGCCAGCTTATTTCAGAACATAATTTTAAATCTGCTACTGTTCCCCTTTGCTTTGCAATTCCCCAGTGTTCCATTAGGCCCATTTTGTTTCTAATATACTTACTTCCCTTAAGTAATTCTATTCTCAAATCAGATTTTCAGATTTGCATTTATGCAGAAGACTCAGCTCAACCTGGTTATAAAAAATGGCATTTCTCTTGATATTCCCAAATGCTTTAATGAAATTAAGGCTTGAGTGAATTGCATTTTTGCATTAAAATATGAATAAACCCAATGGATATAAGATCCTAAAATACTGTATGTGAGAGCTGCAGTTTTAAATCCTTTAACTTTAATATATGATAAGATTAGTATTAAACACTGCATAAACGTGGTGTTGTTTTAATAAAAGTTTCTTGTATGTCTCCATATTTTCAAATAATTAACATACCACAAAATTAGCCTTGAATAAATTTTCAGATGCTAAATCTATTATTGTTATTATTCTCTTCTGGATTTTTGTAACACTATATGAAGGAGGTCCCAAAATCTCCCAGAACTGGTCAACAGCACAGGAGTAGGGTGTAGTTATGGACTGTGCCGCTAGGTAGCACATGTCTACAGTCTTGTTTATCTGTCCACCGAGTGGCAATGTGCTGAGTTTATCAAGTGTCTTTTCCTGACACCTATTTTACATTTGTGTTGCATGACTTTGACATTTGTTTTTTCTCCAACCTGTAAAAAGCACGAAAATTGAGACGATGATTGCATTTTTAACAATGAGAAACTTGTTAATAAAGTGTTTCCCTGTAAGCACACTGCACCAAACTGCTGAGGCATCTGTGGGAAAGCATCAGAAAAAAAGTGTGGAGCAGTGACGCATACAGAACTGCATTTTGTACCATGACAGTACTCCTCCAGACACTGTGTTGTTAATTAAGGGACTTTTGACCAAATACAACCAAATGCACCACCCTCAAGTTTGCTAGCCCTCACTCCCTGTGACTTCTTTATGTTCTTGAAATTAAAATTGAGACAGAAGAAAAGATGATTTGCTACCATGAAAGAAATCTAGAAAAAAATAACGGACTGTAGACACAGTAACAAAAGGTGAGTACAGGAAACCCTTCCAGGAATGCTGGGACAAGTGTATTGCATCTTAGGGGGAGTATTTGGACAGTGACTAAAATGGAATTGCGTTAAGTTAGATAATAATGTTTTTATTTTTAACAAGTCCAGGAATTGTATAGTGGGCATCTTTCTAAAACTTGAACTCAGCTGTTTGTCATTTAACATTGTGGATGTGTGAATGAATGCAGGGTGACTCCCATAAGTGTTGGGGTATCAACGGGTCACCCCTTTCAATTCTTGAATTGAAACATAACAAAAATTGGTGCTCTTATACACAAAACATAATTAACAGCAATGCAGCATTCTCATTTCAAACTCATAGCTCTTGGAGAGTAGTTAATCATGGGGAGTTCCATCCTTTCGTATGTTTGGGTCCAAATGAGATAACAACAACAACAACATTTATTTATATAGCACATTTTCATACAAATAATGTAGCTCAAAGTGCTTTACATGGTGAAAAAAAGAAAAATAAAAGACAAAGTAAGAATTAAAATAAGAGAACACTAATTAACATAGAGTAAGAGTAATGTCCGATGGCCAGGGGGGACAGAAAAAACAAAAAAAACTCCAGACGGCTGGAGAGAAAAAAAATAAAATCTGGGTTTCCAGACCATGAGACCGCCCAGCCCCCTCTGGGTATTCTACCTAACATAAATTAAACAGTCCTCTTTGTATTTAGGGTTCTCATGGGAAGACTTGATGATGATGGTCATGCAGACTTCTGGCTTTTAGTCCATCAATGTTGGAACATCACGGTGTTTTGATTAGGTGGTGGTGACGCAGGTCGCCACCACAAAAAAACGGGAAAAGAAACAGAAGAGAGAGTAGGGGTTAGTACGGATTTTAGAGCCACCATGAATAGTTATTATAATGAATTGGATATACAGAGTATCAGGATTAAATTAAAGTGAAGTTATGAGAAAGCCATGTTAAAGTAATGAGTTTTCAGCAGTTTTTTAAAGTGCTCCACTGTATTAGCCTGGCGAATTCCTATTGGCAGGCTATTCCAAATTTTAGGTGCACAACAGCAGAAGGCCGCCTCACCACTTCTTTTAAGTTTTGCTCTTGGAATTCTAAGCAGACACTCATTTGAGGATCTAAGGTTATGATTTGGAATATAGGGTGTCAGACATTCCAATATATAAGATGGGAGATTATTTATTTATTTAAGGCTTTATAAACCATAAGCAGTATTTTAAAGTCAATGCTGAATGACACAGGTAACCAGTGTAGTAACATCAAAATTGGAGAAATATGCTCGGATTTTCTTTTCCTAGTTAGGACTCTAGCAGCTGCATTCTGCACTAGTTGCAAACGATTTATGTCTTTTTTGGGTAGTCCTGAGAGGAGTGCATTACAGTAATCTAGTCGACTGAAAACAAAAGCGTGAACTAATTTCTCAGCATCTTTCAATGATATAAGAGGTCATAACTTTTGCTATGTTCCTTAAGTGAAAAAATGCTGTCCTAGTGATCAGATTAATATGCGATTTAAAATTCAGGTTACAGTCAACAGTTATCCCTAAGTTTTTTACCTCCGTCTTCACTTTTAATCCTAATGCATTGAGTTTATTTCTAATAACCTCATTGTATCCATTTTTGCCAATCACTAAAATTTCAGTTTTCTCTTTATTTAGCTTGAGAAAATTACTATTCATCCATTCAGAAATACAAGTAAGCCATTGTGTTAGTGAATCAAGGAAATCAGGATCATCAGGTGCTATTGATAAATACAGCTGCGTGTCATCAGCATAGCTGTGGTAGCTCACGTTGTGCCCTGAGATAATCTGACCTAGCAGTGGATCCAGGATAGAGCCTTGTGGAACACCATATAGGATATCATGTGTATTTGAGTTGTAATTACCACAACTAATGAAGAATTTTCTCCCTGCCAGGTAGGATTCAAACCAATTTAAGACACTGCCAGAGAGGCCCACCCATTGACTAAGGCGATTTCTAAGAATGTTGTGATCAATGGTGTCAAATGCGGCACTCAGATCTAGGAGGATGAGAACAGATAAATGGCCTTTGTCTGCATTTATCCGCAAGTCATTTACTACTTTAACGAGTGCAGTTTCTGTGCTGTGATTTGTTCTAAAACCTGACTGAAATTTATCAAGAATAGCATATTTATTTAGGTGGTCATTTAACTGCATAATGACTGCCTTCTCTAGAATTTTACTTAAGAAAGGCAGGTAACAGATGAGTCTAAAATTTTCAAAGCAGAGGGGTCAAGATTATTTTTCTTGAGTAGGGGTTTAACTACAGCAGTCTTAAGACAGTCTGGGAAGACCCCCGTATCTAATGACGAATTTACTATGTCAAGAATATTATCAATTAGCATGCCCAATACTTCTTTGAAAAAACTTGTTGGTATTGGGTCAAGGACTCAGGTGGAGGGTTTCAGTTGAGAAATTATTCTATGTAATTCAAGTAAATCTATCCTGGTGAAAGAATTTAATTTGTTTATAACGGAATACTGGGGCTTAGGAGGATCTGCAGTGTTGGGGAGATATACTATGTTATTTCTTATATCATTAATTTTTTGATTGAAAAATACAGCAATAGCCTCACAGGTTTTATTGGAAGTATTTTGGAGGCATTCCTTTGCGTTACCTGGGTTTAGCAGATGATCAATCGTAGAGAATAAAACTCTGGGATTACTAGCATTGTTATTTATAATCTTAGAGAAAAAGCAGCGCCTCTCAAGACATACTGTGTTATTGTATTCTGTTATTTTAACCTTCAATATTTCATAGTGGATAGTTAGCTTAGTTTTCCTCCATTTACGCTCAGCTCTACTGCATGTTCTCTTTAAATCAGACACTCTTTGGGGCTTCCATGGTATAACAATGCTAGAAGATTTTTTAACTGTCTTTTCAGGTGCAACTATGTCAACAGCAGCTCTCACTTTAGTACTAAATTTTTCCACCTTACTATTTACATTATCCTCGCTATTATAGTTGTCACTATAAATGGACTGATTGCTTAGAATGTTTGTAAGTTTTAAAGCTGCTGATGAATCAAAGAAGCATTTTTTAACAATATGCTTCTCATGAATGTTTTCTATCTATATTAAATAGTAAAAGAAAATGGTCTGATAGACCAATATCAATGACCTGGTTTACATCAACTTTTAGTCCTTTGGTAATTACTAAGTCTAACTTCAATGATTAACTGATTAACGAGCTCAAATCAAAAGAGTCCAGGAGGTTCATGAATTCTTTTGCTTTTTGGTCACACTGATTATCGATATGAAAGTTAAAGTCGCCGACTATTAAGAGTGTATCATAGTTCGTAATTAAAATTGACATTAAGTCTGAGAATTCCTCAAAGAGAGACGCGTTAAATTTAGGAGGTCTATACTGGGATAATACTAGAACGTGAGAATCTCCATCAATAACAACAGCGAGATACTCAAGGAGATACTCAATTCAAGGACTTGAATTTACTAAAACTGACATCTTTACACTTTAACCGGCTCGAGTAAATGTTTGCTAAACCACCGCCCTTCTTTCCCTGGCGATCCGCACGAGTAAAACTGTAATCCAGAGGCGCAGATTCGATTAGAACAGCCACGCCATCTGAGCTAAGCCATGTTTCACTTAATGCAATAAAATCATTTTTTTCTATCACTAATAAGATCATTGATAAAAAACGTCTTGTTAGTTAAAGCTGTAACATTTAATAGTGCCATATTTAATGTTTCGGAGGGGCAGAGCTGAATTCTATGTGCATTATTGGTATTTGGAAAAGAAACTAAGTTATTTTTGTTAGCGCCGCTCTGTGTGTATTTTTTATTTAATCTATAATCTGTTTTTATAGTTTTAATACATTGTTCATCTAAAGTAGTAATTGTAATTAAATTATTGGTGTTTATGCCACACTGCCTAGATTTTTTACGTGCATTGAGATTGGTTATTAGAGTATTAATGTTGTGCACTTTTACGGAAGACTTTGTTAAGCAATTATCATGTCCTAGCAAAGCATTAGCATTATGGAAGGGGTTAAGTGTAGAAATAGACAGTCAGGAGAGACAAATTACCTTAGCGATGTTTTTCGGAGAGGACCCGGGCGCCGAATCTATTTGGATGCAGGCCATCCCGCTTGAAGAAACGCGGCCTTTCCCAGCAGAGGTCCCAGTTGTCGATGAACCCGATGTCTTGATTCTTGCAGAAGCCTTTCAGCCAGTTGTTTAATCCCAGCAGATGACTGTAGTATTCATTTGATCGTCTAACGAGAGGTAGTGGACCCGAAATGAATATCTTTGCCGATGGGGTCCTCTCCTTCATGTCTTTAATTAGTGCTGCAAAGTCAGCCCTGAGAATCTCTGACTGTTGGTGCCTCATGTCGTTTACGCCGGCGTGTAATACAATGGATCCCAGTGCCCTGTTCTTGTGCTTCTCGTAGATTGTCGGCACACGCCTCATCACATTTTGGACACGAGCACCGGGAAAACAAGAAACAAATGATTTCTGATTAGGGCATGCTATATTGAGATTTCTTACAATCGAATCACCTATCACGATTACATCACCCGGGGTTGAAGGCAAACTGGGGATGCGGAGAGGGCTGAACCGGTTCTAGGTCGAGATGCTCGCCTGTGCCGATGGAGGTGTTCTAGCCTTGAACCCCCGCCTGCATAGCTGAAACATGCTGAGGTCTTCATCGGTGTCGTCGTTGCTCCGACGGGGTGCGGGGGTGAAGCTTACTTGTACTTGGAGGTGAGCGGCACAATGCAGGGTTGATGTTACTGAAACCCGGCGTGTTACGTTGATTTCAGATGGCGAGGATGGTTTTTCCAGCAGCCGAGGCTTCAAATCCCTAAGGTACATTCGTCTGGACAGGAGTTTCTGGATCTGTTTGTCGAGAGCTTGGAGTTCTTCTACGACGACGGCAAAGTGATTCATCTCACTGTCGGCCATTGTTTGCTTCTGCTTCTGCTTCATGCCCTAGGAAAGAAAAGAGATGGAGAGGTTAGAGTCCCACACTCAACTGTTCGAAGACACAAAATGCCAACATAATGAGGCATTGGCCTTTTATAGCTCCTTTGGTTGAAGGGGGCGAGATTAGTTTTCTTCAAGGGGCGCCTTCTTGTAACTGCAGATGAGAGACGAGACTGTTAGCAACAGCATTCCTTCTCGCGCAAATGAGGTATTACATACCTGTGACAAGCCGGGAAGGTGTTCCTCTGATGCATATGTGTGACAACATAGATAGAATTTAGCACCAGCCCATTTGTACGTCATCTAGATTGGTTTAATGCCAAACGGCATGCTGAATTCAAAATTTTATTCTTAGTTTTCAAACTTTACACAATAAGTATCTTTCAGGCAGTATAAATCCATCCTAATAAAGCCATTTACCCTTTGGTGTTTCTATTTTATACCTTTGAGGCATTTATCTTTCATTACTGTGCTTCTAACCTTTGCAATTCACTTTTAGTTACAATGAGACAGTTGTTGTCTATAAATGTATTTAAATTGGACATCTGGTCTTTTTATTTGATCAAGTTTTTAATTACATTTGCTTATTTATTTAAACAATTTTTAATGTTATCTACATTTTGCATTCTTTTACATACATTTTGATATTTTATTTACAGTCTTTTAGCTACCTAGTAATTTTATATACTATAACTTGATGTAAAATGCATCACACTCTTATTTTGTAATTTGGCATTGAAATAATATGCTTGAATCCTAGAGACATTCAATTACATCTACTGTCAGGTCTGAGAATAAAACTGGAGCTGAGTAGCAAGCAAATGCTGAAATCAGTGAAGAACAAGAAGGTAAAGAAGTGGAAAAATAAGTCAAAAAAGAATAAAAAAACGGAGCAATCAGAAAGAAGAGAATGCTACAAAATAAATCTGACAAATTATACTTCACCAGCTGATGATGTAGCTCTTTTTGTACCAAAGGTGATTTCAGCTGAGGGCATTGCCCAACATCATGGCTGCAGCAGCACAAGAAAAATATGATGAAAATCAAACATTTTTACTTAGATTGCAAAATCTAACAATGTTGCAAGATACCTAAGTATATGGACTCTAATAAACATAATTTTTAAAAAGTTTGTGTTCCTATTATTAATTGATTAAAGGTTATATACAGGATAGTACAATATAGCTTCAGAATTGAACAATGTTGTTTTGAGAAATTTCTAAGACTATCTAAAGCCAGTTTCCTCCATCTTACAAATATTTCAACATTAAAAGAATTTAAGAACATTAAGAATATAGAAAGCATATTCATTTTTATCATGCAGGATCTTAATCCTTTATTTTAAGAATATTTAAATTATTTGACAGCTATTTCACATTGAATACAGCAACAGGGAACATACAGCTACGTTAATTTAAAAAGTATTACTGCATAATCCCAGTTCTAGTTTATTTTTGATTTAAAAAATCTCCTTCAGCTGTATAAAATTGTAATGGTTTCATCCCACTTTCCCAGGCCTTTACTTTACACAGTTATTAATGCTTATATCCAAAAGCTCCCGAAATAACTGCACAAGTGCATTGGTCCTTTGCAGAGCACATTTACACACTCGCCAAGTTTCATTTTTAAATGGAAATTATAAAATGGTCAATTCAGTTCAATTTCAAGGCAAATTTAGCAAATGATTTCATTCTGCTGTCCTACGGTCCCATGGGAGAAGGGTTCACATTTTTGGGAAGAAGGATGACAGTCAGTAGAGAGTTAATTAAAATAATGGTTAAAAACAGCTATCTTCACTAACTTTCTTCACTTTTTAACCAACTTACAGATTCCACAGTATGCATGAAATTCGCTCTACACTGCACTTTTAATATAATTCCAATCATAGAAGTGGACAAATGGAGGACAGCATTTAAAACCTCCACTGTCCATTACGAATATAAAGTAATGCAATATGGTTTGGCCAATGCACTTACATTTTTACAAAATTTCAATAATGTTGCTTTTTGTAACATATTAGGTACATACATTCTGGTTTGTATCAGTGACATTTTGATTATTTTCTAACAGAATTGATGAACACATTCAAACATGTGACAGAAGTGTTGAATAGACCCTGATGGAATAAACTGTATGCAACACAAAAGTGTGAGTCCTATAAAGACTCTATTTTTGGTATATAAAAACTCTTGGGTGGAGACAGATATGGACAAAACTCAGGTATTGTCAGATCTTGATTGAAAATCCCTTGAGAGTATGAAACAAATACAGAGGTCTGTAGGTTTCATGAATTACTACCACCATTTCATCAAGAACTTCAATTCAGTAATTTCACTGGTTATGTTAATAGTGATAAAAACCAAGAAGAAATGTGTTTGGTCTCCAGATGCACAAGTCTTTCAACTTATGTGCCAATACTACTTCAATATAAACTGTTTCAAAAATTCATAGTTGAAGTAAGCACCTTCAGGTACACTGATGGCTGTGATAAACTTTACCCTTGTAGATTTTTTTTCTAGGATAGTCTTACCAGCTGACAAAAATTATGACACTGCAATTAAAGAATTATTTCTGATAAAACTGTCTTTTGAAGAATGACAACTCTGGTCTTAGGTTTCAACCAATTACTGATTGATTCCTTTTTAAGAATCAACACAATAGCACAATGACTAAAAGCTTGACCAGTTCAGTGGGCACTTTTTTCAGCTGTATTACTTTCATTATTTCCTAATAACCTGGTATTATAGATGGGAAAGCCAAGCATCTCTGACTCAAGTTTGATCCTCATCCCTACAGTCATTAAAATTATAATACCACCTGGCTGATTGCTAGCTACAACCCGGATGCTTAATCCCTTAAAATTGATAAAAAGCACCAATTTGCTCTAGTAAGATTTATGCTCTATTTAAATTTTCAAGTGAAATACTCACATGGAAGCATGAAAATTATGTGTTTGGGCATACGGGTATAAAACAGAAGTTAGAGTTACTCTAATAATATTTTTAGTGGAAGAACATAAGTTAAGACATCAATGACTAGGCCATGGCTTGTGATGTGTATATTAAAGCCAAAATGACACCAGGTTATTTAAGTTTGCAGATGATACCAGGCTAGGTGTTTTGGCAGATAATCTAGAACCTGTTGAATCATTACAGAGGGACTTGGACAGATACGGGCTTGGGCAGGTTTGTGTAGATGAAGTTTATTGTAAATAAATGTAAAGTATCACACATAGGAACTAATTTTAGGTTTGGATACACAATGGGAGGTCTGAAAATCAAAAGTACACCTTATGAGAAGTATTTGGGAGTCACAGTGGATTCACCACTCTATATAAACCACTACACACTCAAACATAAATCACTCTCGAGGCCTTACCTGTGCTACTGTGTACAAGTATGGTTTCCAGAGTGCAAAAAGGACATAGCAGCACTGGAAAAAGTCCAGAGAAATGTGACCATGCTGCTTTCCAGGCTACAGGGGATGGGTTATGAGGAAAGATTAAAAGAGCTGAGTCTTTTCAGTTTAAGCAAAAAGAGAAAAAAGAGGTGACATGACTGAAGTGTTTAAACTTATCAAGGGAAATAGTACAGTGGATCGAGACTGTTACTTTAAAATGAGGATATGGGGATGCTGTTTGAAACTTGTTAAGGGTAAATTTCGCACAAACATTAGGAAGTTTTTCTTTACACAGATAACCATAGATATGTGAAATATGCTACCAAGTAGTGTAGTAGACATTAGTACTTTAGAGACTTTCAAAACAACACTCTTTTTCAGAAGAATTAAGTAGATAGAACTGGCAAGCTTTGTTGAGCTGAATGGCCTGCTCTTGTCTAGATTGTTCTGATGTTCTAAGGTCATCTTGTTTGTCTTCTGCAAAATCTGCTTGCTGCAGCTAAGCCCTGGAAGGTTTTTTAGTATGGACTTCATTACAGATCAAGCTCTCTCACACAGTGTCACGCACGCGCGATTAGGGAGCCGCGGAACGATCCAAAATGTAACGCGACAACATATGCCAGACAGGAATGGCGGGGTACTAACCTCTCTCTCTTTATTTCTACAGAAAGAAAGACGCAACGCCGCCATGAACTGTCCTGAACACAGCACAACAACATGCCACTTCCGCCTTCCCTCTGTCTCACCCCGATGACCTCAGCAATCCCAGCATCCATCTTGGTTCCTTCCCATCAGCCCACTCATCCATTTCCGGTCCCGCTACATAAATGTTCCCCCATCCGCCATGATGGCGGACGGTGTTACGAAAACTATTGTATTAACTGCAATTGATTGTTCATCACTTTCTACAGTATACGGGGCCGGAAAACCCCAAACCTTTATGTGCGTTTTGTGCTTTCTTTACAACAGTTATACTGTCATTCATATAGTTGTAGGGTCCATTTCGAAAAGTTCTTATTTCATTCCCTTAAAACACTTCCTTCTGCTAAAGAACTAGTGGATGTATTTATCAAGTTTTTCAAGCTGCAGGGATTTCCTTCCTCCATAGTTTCAGAAAGAGGTTCTCAATTTGTGTCTGATTTCTGCTGTTTTTTTTCTGCAATAGGATTTAATATATTTTTAATCTGACTTTCAGTTTCTACCCTCAGGTTAAGGAACAGACTGAAAGAGTAAATATAGATTTAGAAAAGTTCTTTTGGTGCACAGTGGACAATTTTCAAGACTGATGGAGTGTTACCATTAACAGACTTTTCTTGAAATATCCCTTTTAACTCTGTGATAAAATGTCTCTTTTTCAATGCCTCTGTGGCTTTAAACCTTGTTAGAGTTTATCCTCCCCTGCTGCTCTTAACCTCACAGAATACTTCACTTGTGTGTATTCTAGTTAGAGAATTTACAGACGGCACAGGGTTATTGAAATGAGATTTGCGGGTCTTAGAAGGCCTGCTTTCTTTGAAGTTGTGCAAGATGTCTGCCACACTACATGAAACATTCCTTTGAAGGTTTCCTCATCAGAAATTAGCTTCATGCTTTATCGACACATTATAGTGAAACAAGTAGGGCCTCTTTCATTTAAACTGGCTCCCCAGCTTATTTCAAGACCACTCCCAGTTGTCATAGCTTTTAAGTGAAGGCATTGTCTTCTAGAACCATACATGCGGGCAGTCTCACTTCTATCTCTGGTACAAGTGAACAAAGAGGGTGAATCTGAACCTCAGCATATCTTGGATTCTCATTGCAGGCAGTGTTCGGTGGAATGTCTAGTTCAAGGGTACTAAATTACGGTCCACAGTGGTTGCAGGTTTTTGCTTTGACCATTTTCTTAATTAGAACCAATTATTTACTAATAAAGCAATATACACTGTGATGGACAGCTGGCAGCTTATCCTGGCCGACACATCCAGGCCGCTAGATGGAGTCCTCCCTGCAGCATAGAGGTTCCCCAGATTCCCACAGGGCATCATGGGAGATGGAGTTTGGATTCACAACCCTGCTGGGGAATCATGGGTGCCACCGTGTGATGATGTAGGGAGATGCAGGGATTTTTATTTTCCCTATAGCCCAGAAGTGCTCCCAAGTCACGGGGAAAAAAAGTAATTGGACAATTGACTCAAAGGCTATTTCATGGACAGGTGTGGGCAAGTCCGTCGTTATGTCATTATCAATTAAGCAGATAAAAGGCCTGGAGTTGATTTGAGGTGTGGTGCTTGCATGTGGAAGATTTTGCTGTGAACAGACAACATGTGGTCAAAGGAGCTCTCCATGCAGGTGAAAGAAGCCATCCTTCAGCTGCGAAAACAGAAAAAACCCATCTAAGAAATTGCTACAATATTACGAGTGGCAAAATCTACAGTTTGGTACATCCTGAGAAAGAAAGCAAGCACTGGTGAACTCAGCAACGCAAAAAGACCTGGACTTCCATGGAAGACAACAGTGGTGGATGATCACAGAATCATTTCCATGGTGAACAGAAACTCCTTCACAACAGCCAACCAAGTGAACAACACTCTTCAGGGGGTAGGCGTATCGATATCCAAGTCTACCATAAAGAGAAGACTGCATGAAAGTAAATACAGAGAGTGCACTGCAAGGTGCAAGCCACTCATAAGCCTCAAGAATAGAAAGGCTAGATTAGACTTTGCTAAAGAACATCTAAAAAAGCCAGCACAGTTCTGGAAAAACATTCTTTGGACAGATGAAACCAAGATCAACCTCTACCAGAATGGTGGCAAGAAAAAAGTATGGAGAAGGCGTGGAACAGCTCATTATCCAAAGCATACCACATCATCTGTAAAACACGGTAGAGGCAGTGTGATGGCATGGGCGTGCATGGCTGCCAGTGGCACTGGGACACTAGTGTTTATTGATGATGTGACACAGGACAGAAGCTAAATGCAGTCAAATTGATTGGGCGGCGTTTCATGATACAGATGGACAATGACCCAAAACATACAGCCAAAGCAACCCAGGAGTTTATTAAAGCAAAGAAGTGGAAAATTCTTGAATGGCCAAGTCAGTCACCTGATCTTAACCCAATTGAGCATGCATTTCACTTGTTGAAGACTAAACTTTGGATAGAAAGGCCCACAAACAAACAGCAACTGAAAGCCACTGCAGTAAAGGCCTGGCAGAGCATTAAAGAGGAGGAAACCCAGCATCTGGTGATGTCCATGAGTTCAAGACTTCAGGCTGTCATTGCCAGCAAAGGGTTTTCAACCAAGTATTAGAAATAAACATTTTATTTCCATTTATTTAATTTGTCCAATTACTTTTGAGCCCCTGAAATGAAGGGATTGTGTTAAAAAATGCTTTAGTTGCCTCACATTTTTATGCAATCATTTTGTTCACCCCACTGAATTAAAGCTGAAAGTCTGCACTTCAACTGCATCTGAGTTGTTTCATTTCAAATTCATTGTGGTAATGTACAGAACCAAAATGAGAAAAAAGTTGTCTCTGTCCAAATATTTATGTACCTAACTGTACGACTCTTACTAGAGTTGGCTATCTGGCCAAATGGAGTAACTGGGCAGGAATGGCCTTGGTCAGGGAAATAACCAAGAACCCAGTGGTCACTCTAACACAGCTTCGAAAAGTCGTTTGGATGGATTTTTGATGAACAACCATTTCAGCGGGACTTGATCAACCGTTATTAAGTAGTCTGTTTGGGGTTTGCCAAATGGTATTTACAGGACTCTGAGAGCATGAGTAAAAAAATACTTTGGGCAAAACTTCAGACACTATGCCTGGCAAAGTCCAGGCACTGCTCATCTCCTGCCTAACACCATTCCTACAGTGAAGTATGGCGATGGCAGCATCATGCTGTGATTGTGCTTCTCAGCAGCAGGGACAGGCAGACTGGTCAGACTGGAAAGAAAGTATGAATTAAGTCAAATAGATAGACAGAGAGAAATACAGAGGTGTCCTTGTAGACAACCTGCTCCAAAGTGCAAATAACCTCAGACTGGGGTGACAGTTCACATTTCAACATGACAATGAGCCAAAGCATACAGCCAGGACAGGACAACACTAGAGTGGCTTTGGGACAATTCTCTGTGTCTTTATGAGGCCGAGCCAAAGCCCAGACTTAAACTTAAACCCCAACATATGTGGAGAGACCTAAAGATGGTAGTTTACAGAGGCTTCCCATCCAATCTCATGAATCTTGAAAGGATCAGCCAGGAATGTTAAGAATGTTATAAACTGCCCAAATGTATGTGTGTAAATCTTATGGAGACTTACCCAAGAAGACTCAAAGTTGCTTTTGCCGGCAAAGGGGCTTCTACACAGTACTGAATTAAAGGTCTGAATACTTTTAAATACATTTACAGTATAAGACTTTCTGAAAATGTTTTCACTTTGTCATTATTGGTTATTGAGTGTAGACTGATGGGGAAAATGTCAAATTTATCCATTTACAATGAAATCAACAACACAATGTCAATGGTAATAGCAAACAACGCAGTTAGAAATATACTGTATGTAATTGTTAGGCTTTTTTGAATTTGATAAGTGGCTTTAAATCATAATATGTGAATTCTTTAAAGATTAGCAAACAATGAAATTATCAGTTAGATAAATCTTTTTACTATATTGTGGAATTCATCATGAGCTTGTTTCATTAAGGCAGAAATTGCATGTTAATATACTGTACGTTGGCTTCTGTAATTTACAAAACTGTTAAACATTTCCACTTGTACTATGGCTTTCCCACCGCTTTTAAATGTCATATTTTGTCAGATTTCTAATAGTCGTGTAAATAAACACACTAATTTGTTCAGTCACTAAGTCAGACAAAATTTACAGTGATAGTAACAGGGCATAGTACATTCAGTAGTGCTGCCTTTAAAAGACAGGCTATGAGGTTTGAAAATTGAACTTATTTTTTCAGATTTCTGGCACTTATAATTGAGCCCCAGACCAAAAGTGAAATGAAAGCCCTAAAATGTACTGAAACCCCTAGTTTTACTAAATATGATTTTAATAGTCCAATTCAAGGTGGAAAAACTACTGGTTTTACGAAACATTAATTTTATTTCAGTTTTTCAGCACATTTTACACTGTTCTGTACTAAGGTGCTAATTATCTGGTGCAAGTTGAATTTTCATGTAACTATTTAGTAAGAAATAGGCTTCTTCTTAAAAATATAGAAATACATAACCAGAATGTAAAAATAAAATGGAAAGAATCACAAAATTGCAACTTTATATCTGCCCTCCTTCTGTAATCTTAACATTTTTGAGCTATGGCTTGCAGCACTTAGTTTAGATGAAAACCCCCGGGAGAACATCAGAAAGTAGATCTTTATGAGTTGTGGTGCTTCATTTCCCAAGGTTTATTTTCTATTGCCTATGAGGAAAAGAGAAGGTATTCCTGATAGCCTAAATGATGTCTAAAAGAATTATTCTCCTGCAGCAGAAGGTGATGCCAAAGTGAGAAATATAGCAGTATATTTTTTAACTAGAAATGATATTTTCTATCAAAATAAATTATGACATATGGCTGGTGTGTATCTCTTGTGACCAGGGGCCTCATGTATAACGCCGTGCGTAGAACTCACACTATAACATGGCGTAAGCACAAAAGCGGGAATGTGCGTACGCACAGAAAAATCCAGATGCAGGAATCTGTGCGTACGCAAACTTTAACGTTCTTCCACTACATAAATCCCGATCAGCGCGAAAAGTAACGCACGTGCACGCGCCTTCTGTCCCGCCCCAACTCCTCCCAGAATTATGCCTCTTTGAATATGCAAATCGATATAAATAGCCTTCTGTGAAAAGACAATGGGAAAAGCACAGGGGAAAATATAAGAATTTCAGCGAATACCAAGTGGAGGCGAAGGAAAAACGTACTATTTGTTGGTTTAAACAGTGATATAATCAACAAAAGAAAGTTGATCGAGTGACATAGTGTCGGAGAAACTCGAAAGCTCAAGTTCACAAAGTCGCACAGTGTCCAAAATAAAAAAGAAATCACATATCAAAGTCGGCGTGAAAAGGCGACTCGCAGAGGACCGTCTAAGTGTCATATGAAAGCTTATTAGGGTACAGAGAAAAAAAATAGGCACACAGTGGGAAAAAAGCACGAAATGTCAACTTTAATCTCGAAATTTCCACTTTAATCACGTAGTTTATTTTGTCATTAAAGTAGAACATCATAAACTTCATCTTAAAATCGTTTATTTTACTAGTTTCTGAAGTAGCACGTTAAATGCTTTGTTCTGTGTTTGATCTTCTATGTGCTGTATGTGTGTGAATCACTACGTGCTTCCGTTCTTTCTCTTTCTCCGACAGGACACAGAATCCATTACATTCGTGATATTACAGCTCTCTGAATAATTAAAATACTGAGATGTATACGTGATATCTTTTTCATGATGACAGGAATGAAAGCATGTTATTAAACATGGGAACACGGTGGCGCAGTGATTGTTCATATCTCACGCAAGAGGCTTGCTGAGTCATGTGCGACCTTCGATGAAATAATTTATTACAGAAGTACTGTCTCTTTCAAACGTACTAACCTCCAATTCCTGTCCTTACTTTTCTTTCTCCAAATACCCAATCACCACACAATCAGCTCTGTAATAGACGTTAAGCTATCTGTAAGCTTAGAACACCGATTCTTCAAAACTTTTAAGGAACATTGAAATATCTTCGTAGTACATGTTTAATTATTCTATCCGTCTATCCTTCCAGTGTTGCCTCAGCACCAGCAATAATACAGCAAGGCAAGGCAGGAGCTATCCGTAAACTGGCTAGCGCTGCGGCACCGTGTCCTCACATGTTTAATTATTAACAATACAGATTATTTAAATGAAGTTAAAGTTTTATCTGTATACTATAAGCAACATATTTTGCTGCATTTCATCTTAAAAATGATATAATAATAATTCATTACATTTATATAGCGCTTTTCTTAGTACTCAAAGCGCTATCCACACAGGGAGGAACCGAACTCACAATCTTCCACAGTCTCTTACTGCAAAGCAGCAGCACTACCACTGCGCCACCTGTCATCATACGCGCTTTATAAAGTGGCGCAGGTTGTTCAATATTATAACTGTAGTGCAAGTTTACAGTGGGGTAATTGTACTTATAAGTACAAACAGTTCTACAAGGAGCACTTGATGGACTGATTGAGTGCGTTTATAGTTCTTGGGATGAAACTGTTTCTGAAACGCGAGGTCCGTACAGGAAAGGCTTTGTCGTGTTGTGGCTGAGGTAGTGTGTGCTTGAAACTGTATACCGATAATTCTCTTTGCGATCAGCTGCTGCTGTGATTCCCCACTCAGATACAGTGATATAAATACTCCGAGTGGTGCAGTGAGAGTAATATGGAAAAAGATGATCCGCTGTGGCAACCCTTAACAGGAGCAGCAGAAAGAAGAAGAAGATGCAGTGAGCGTAACAATGCTAAAGCAGTATTTTGGTATTTGGAATACTATGGCTATTCCCTGGACTATTATATTGCTACAGGTTAATTACAATCAGATGCATTACACTAATAAACAATATACAGTTAATTTCAGTGTATTTATAAAGCTGTGTCAGGAATGTGGGTCTAAGAAAGAAAGGGTGACCACACAGGAACAGTAGCACTGCTTTGACACTGGGTGCCGCCACTCTGCAAAACTGAGCGGAGAATTTGCGTACGTCAGGGTATGAGGTACCGTGGAAATGTGTGTGGCTTTACGCCAAGTTTAGGTTTTAAACATCGTGATTTGAGCATGGAAACGTTCGTACGCATCATTTTTGTGCGTACACACCATTTATACATGAGGCCCCAGGTGTGAAACAGACAGGAGTATGACATTCAGTTTGCAAGATGACTGTATCTACTAGGAAATGCAGTAGTAGTCGTAGTCATAGTAGTTAGAGTGATTTCTGACGTCAGCTTTTGATCAACATTTTTAGCTCAGTCACTTTGTGCAGTTCCTGTTTTTCTGGTACCATGAACTTGCTCCTGAACATTTTTCAGCTCCTCATCCTCTTATTAAAGAATTATGTGTGCACCCTGTCTTAAAGCAATTACACTTAGCTCCCTACTTGTTTCTTGTAGACTTGGGAGTTATTGACAAGTATTCAGATTCCTCGTTTTCTGTGGCTATTTGGTGACTACCTTAAAAATCACTCATATAGGCCTCCCTCCTTCACTTACATAGTGTTTTTTATCTGTCAACTAATGGAGTCTCCACCAATCATAAGAAAAAAGGGGGCTCCAAGGCAAGTTATAAATTTCCTCAACCCAATAATATCAAAGGGATAAATAATGATAACCCAATCATAAATCAAAAATAAATATGGGATATTGAAAATCAGATAGCACATGGTTCATCATATAACTAATCCAAGTGTGCAATAAAGCCTTACCATTATATTAATCATAATCAACACATCTATTGTAATAAGAAATAATTATCTCCAACAAAATCAAAAACAGTTGGGGAATTGCCCCATATAATGTCCAGAGGACTTGATGAAAAAATGATTGAGAAGAGGATCAAAAAACCAAAGCATTTGACAAAATACAGCACTGAAATGGAGATATTTATAAAAAATGGCAACAGGATGTGATATGGCAGGAAATGCAATCAAAAACTGTAGGACAGAACTGATGTCATCATGGTGGAACCGGAAGTGATGTCATCAGTGTGGGACCAGAAGTGACATTATCTTCTGGAGTTGGACGCAGAAATGAGGTTGCATGGCTATTTTGTGAACCCGGAAATGGTGGAGTAAGTGAACGAGATCTTTATATTTCTTCTTTGGGTCTGGTGAAAGAGAGAGAGAGGCATTAGTATCTGAAATCAACCCTTCATCTTGTTAAGGCTTGTTCACTGCCTCCTAAGCGCACGTTTGTGACAATTTATTTATATATATTAGCAAAATACCCGCGCTTCGCAGCGGAGAAGTAGTGTGTTAAAGAGGTTATGAAAAAGAAAAGGAAACATTTTAAAAATAACGTAACATGATTGTCAATGTAATTGTGTTGTCATTGTTATGAGTGTTGCTGTCTTTTATATATATAATATACACACACACACATAAACATATATATACATATACATATATACATATATATACATATCTACATATACACATATCTACATATATATATACATATACACATCCACATATATATACATATATATAGATAGATAGATAGATAGATAGATACTTTATATACACATATCAACATATATATACACACATACATAAACACACACATATACATATACACATACATACATACACACATACATACATACATACACACACACATATATATATATATACACAGACACATATATATATATACATAAATGTTTACATATCTACATATATAAACATCTACATATATATATATATATCTAGACATACATACATACATAGATTGACACATATATATATACATATCTACATATATATATATGTAATTGTGTTGTCATTGTTATGAGTGTTGCTGTCATATATATATATATATATATATATATATATATAGCAAAATACCCGCGCTTCGCAGCGGAGAAGTAGTGTGTTAAAGAGGTTATGTAACCATATATATACATAAACATATATACATATATATACATATCTACATATACACATCCACATTATACATATATATATATATATATATATATACATATACAAATTTACATATCTACATATATATATATATATATAGATATAAATATAGACATACATATATACATACATACATTCACATATATATATATATATATATATATATATATATATATATATATATATATATATATATATATACTAGCAAAATACCCGCGCTTCGCAGCGGAGAAGTAGTGTGTTAAAGAGGTTATGTAAACATATATATACATATACATATCTACATATACACATATCTACATATACATATATATATATATATATATACACATGCACATATATATACATATATATATATATATACACATATCAACATATATATACACATACATATACACACATACATAAACACACACATATACATATATACATATATACATACATACATAGTGCGTTGTAACACGGGCTGTGATTGTTACATGGGAGGGAGACGACAAATCACAGCTTCCCGCTTTCTAATCGGGCCTGTGATTGGTGCTTTGACGGATGCCCAGATCCCACAGTATGCCCCCTTAGCAGAGGCGTTAGGCAAGTGTAATTGAATAGCGGTGCTGCAAGTTTAGCTTTACACCTGTTTTTAAGGCTTATTGACTGAAAGGGACTTTCATGAAAAAACTTAGGGCTTTGCTACAGGATACACCCTCCACAAGTTAAGGAAGTAAAAATAAAGGTATATATTTCTGTTTTATTTAAACCTTTTAAGTTTGTATACGGGCGGCATGGTGGCGCAGTGAAAGGTGCCAGTTAGGAGACCCGGGTTCGCTTCCCTGCGTGGAGTTTGAATGTTCTCCCCGTGTCTGTCTGGGTTTCCTCTGGGTACTCCGGTTTCCTCCCACAGTCCAAAGACATGCAGGTTAGGTGCACTGGCAATTCTAAATTGTCCCTGGTGTGTGGGTGTGTGTGGGTGTGTGCGCCCTGCGGTGGGCTGGCACCTTGCCCGGGGTTTGTTTCCTGCCTTGTGCCCTGTGTTGGCAGGGATTGGCTCCTGTAATTAGGATATAGCGGGTAGGATAATGGATGGATGGACATTTGTATGCATAGCCCCATTTGCCCATTTTCGTTTTTTTTTTCATTCTTCAGTAATATTTCAGCAAACCCGGAGCTTGTCAGTTCAAATCCTGGTACTGACACCACTGTGTGACCCTGAGGAAGTCACTTCACCTGCCTGTGCTGCAAAAAACCAAAGTAATGTAACAAATTGTACCTCAGATGTTGCAAGTTGCTGGAATAAAGGCATAAGTCAAATAGATAAATATGTATTATACACATAGGAACTATTCATTTATTTTCAGTTAAGTCATCTGCAGCAAACCTTTATAAATGAGGGTTTCTCCTTTTTAGATAGTGCAAACTGTTTCTTCTTCATTGAGGTTTTCTCTTGGAGAGCTTTTTTCATTTCATTGAAAATTAAAGCAGCAGCTGCCAAAATATGTAGCTTTCTTATTAATTTTTCAACATTGTGTAAAATAACTTTATAAAGTAACATAAAAGGTTTAAATACTGGTTATCCTTTTACACTAAAATATTACTAAAGAGATACAAAAAAAGTAAAATGCATATGTTATTTTTCTTTAAGGAGATTAAATATTACTGAAGAAAAAAAAAAAAACTAAAACAGCCAAATGGAGCTATGCATACGAACTTAAAAGGTTTAAATAAAACAGAAATATATACCTTTTATTTTTACTTCCTTAACTTGTGGAGGGTGTATCCTGTAGCAAAGCACTAAGTTTTTTCATGAAAGCCCGTTTCAGTCAATAAGTCTTAAAAAGAGGTGTAAAGATATTGACAATAAGCTATGCAAACCCACCAAGACATGCAATCGTTTAAATCAAGGCGCGAGTCGAAAAACACCATCCGATACTATTAGTTAACGATTAACACATTTCTATATGTATTGTAAGCATACAATACAACTGATAATATGTTGCGCTTATTTATCTGGTGTACCGACATTTTTGCGTGTTTAACGGCTGAAATCTAACGTGGTTTGTGCCCTTTAGAATGAAAACAGTTTGCATTCACCTTTTTAATAAAAAGCGAGCTTTTAAGCCTGAGAAATCACTCCGTAAATGCACACGTTTAATTCTTTATCACTTCAAACAACTGAACTATCCAGAACATTTCAGGCATACATCCAGCATTCAAACTATGTATAAAAAGCAGAACTGTTAAAGGAATTCAGCATTTCTTAATTGAAAATGTTCCTTTAATCCTCAACATGTCTCAATGAGTCGTTCTGGTGGTTTTACTTGACGTTTTGATATTCTGGTTAATTATGTTTGCAGTTGACATGTTCTTTCCTGATTTATACTTGTTTTCTCATTAATATTTGTTTTGCTGGTGTTAGTGTTCTGATTAGAGGTTATTGGTCCTTTGATGTCTCGACGGTTTCTTCTTAGAACAGCTCCTATTACGCAATTCCGTCACATACTGGTCTATTGTTTCTCCGCTTTTCTGGAAACATGTAAAAAAACTTGTGCCGCTCAAACGTCACATTGCGCTTTGGGTTGCAATACGTTTAGAATTTTTCAACTATTTTGTTCAATTTCATATTGTCTCCATCTTCTTCAAACTGAAAATTGTTATACACCTCTAGCGCCTCTTCGCCAATTACATGTAAAAGCATAGACGCTTTCATTTTTTCACTTTTCCTATCTGCTTCAATCGCAGCAAGATACAACTCGAATCTCTGTTTAAATCTTTTCCAATTTTCAGCTACATTTCCCTTTAAGTGGAGATTTGGTGGGGGCTGTAATCCTAACATATTTTTTTTTCTCTTTTGCTAGAACGTCTTAGCGCTTTCTGATCATGTTTTCGGGTTACTCACAGACACGAGACTCGTTCAAAAGCTGAACCTCTTCTTCACATTCCTCTTCCAATCTGCCACTTCTGACACCATGTAGTGATCTTGTTAGGTTCGTAGTTTAATCAATACACAGGATTGAAAGATATAATAACTTTTTTATAGACAGACTTTAGAGACATTTACTGTACAATTGCTACTCGTTCTTTAGTTCACGCCCAATCTCCTACTTGCATCGGCATTCACAGGCATTACTAATCATTCTGTAAGTATCCCTTAATAGACCTTACTAATCAACTATCATTACAAAATCCAACGTGGTTTGTGCCCTTCAGAATGAAAACAGTTAGCATTTACCTTTTTAATAAAAGGTGAGCTTTTAAGCCTGAGAAATCACCCCGTAAATGCACACGTTTAATTGCACATGTGTTAATATGTATGCGTACACAGTATTAAAAGACACTCAAAAATTAACATCATTTACCTTCGTTCCCGCATTTGACTCGTACTGTAAATCTCTTGTTTTTAGTTCACGTGATTACGTAGGAGGCGTGATGACGCGATACGTGACTCAGCCTCCTCCATTAGAGTATATGGACAAAAAACAGGTTCCAGTTATGACCATTACGCGTAAAATTTCGAAATGAAACCTGCCTAACTTTTGTAAGTAAGCTGTAAGGAATGAGCCTGCCAAATTTCAGCCTTCTACCTACACGGGAAGCTGGAGAATTAGTGATGAGTGAGTCAGTCAGTCAGTCAGTCAGTCAGTGAGGGCTTTGCCTTTTATTAGTATAGATATATACTGTATATATATATATCTACTTATTGGCTCCTGTATTTAGGATATAGCGGGTTGGATAATGGATGGATGGACATCTGTATGCATAGCCCTATTTGCCCGTTTTCGTTTTTTTTCTTTCTTCAGTAATATTTCAGTAAACCCGGAGCTTGTCAGTTCAAATCCTGGTACTGACACCACTGTGTGACACTGAGGAAGTCACTTCAGGTGCCTGTGCTGCAAAAAACAAAAGTAATGTAAGAAATTGTACCTCAGATGTTGCAAGTTGCTGGAATAAAGGCATAAGTAAAATAGATAAATATGTATTATACACATAGGAACTATTAATTTATTTTCAGTTAAGTCATCTGCAGCAAACTTTTATAAATGAGGTTTTTTCATTTCATTGAAAATTAAAGCAGCAGCTGCCAAAATATGTAGCTTTCTTATTAATTTTTCAACATTGTGTAAAATAAATTTATAAAGTAACATAAAAGGTTTAAATACTGGTTATCCTTTTACACTAAAATATTACTAAAGAGATACAAAAAAAGTAAAATGGATATGTTCTTTTTCTTTAAGGAGATTAAATATTACTGAAGAAAGAAAAAAAATAAATAAAACAGCCAAATGGGGCTATGCATACGAACTTAAAAGGTTTAAATAAAACAGAAATATATATTTTATTTTTACTTGCTTAACTTGTGGAGGGTGTATCCTGTAGCAAAGCCCTAACTTTTTTCGTGAAAGCCCGTTTCAGTCAATAAGTCTTAAAAAAAGGTGTAAAGATATTGACAATAAGCTAAGCAAACCCAGGAAGACATGGAATCGTTTAAATCAAGTATCATTACATCTTCCTTTCTTAAAGAGAAGTAAGGCAGTACTTACAAGCTTACATATTTATATATAGACATACATACATATATATATATATATATATATCTATATCCGAAGCCGTGCAAGCACACTCTTGAGAATGCAATGTATAGTTGTACAGAAGAAAAGCAATCTTGCCTCAAATGAATGGCAACCTTTTGTAGGTCTATGAACTTAATTTAAACTTTAGGTTTACATGGTGCTTTCTTTCCGAAGTACCTGCACTCATGAATATGTCTGTATGTGTCAGTCGGTCAAATCAACGCGCTTCGCACCGGCGAAGTACCGCTTTTAAATTTTTATTAAGAAGAAAAGAAAACCTTTTTAAATTGAGGGAAAATATACTAATAACAGTTTGTTAAGGATCTGTTTTTTTGTGAAGCTGCCTTCACTCGAGTGATCACTTCGAGCTGACTTGCTGGCCAACTATAAGCGTTACCTGGTAGGTAACCACCCATACAATCAGATTGTGAATCAGACTACGAATGCCGTGAATGTAATTACCCCGATCTACATGTTGTCAAATAAACGAACCACACGCCGTGGCGCAATTTTAGGGGCTTCGCCTGCAGCGCTGACATCCGAGGTTCGATTCCTGTAAGGGAGTGAAGTGAGTGGCTGGTTACCTACCAGGTAACGCTTATGGTTGGCCAGCAAGTGAGGTAACATCAGCCACGGTGACTTCAGTTGTGAGAAGCAGATCATAGAATGGTTGAAAATAGTTTACTGTCAAATAATGCAAAGAGTACGCGACACGTCTTTCCCCCTTATTCTTGGCTCATCAGGCGTACACACTCACTGCACTCGCTTACGGTAATCGAACGTCGGACGTCAGCGCTAGAGGGGCTTCGCAGCGGTGAAGTATTGCTTTTAAATTTTAATTAAGAAGAAAAGAAAACCTTTTTAAATTAAGTCTTAAAAAGAGGTGTAAAGATATTGACAATAAGCTACGCAAACCCACCAAGAAATGCAATCGTTTAAATCAAGGCGCGAGTCGAAAAACACCATCCCATAATATTAGTTAACGATTAACACATTTCTATATGTATTGTAAGCATACAATACAACTGATAATATGTTGCGCTTATTTATCTGGTGTACCGACATTTTTGCGCGTTTAACGTCTGAAATCTAACGTGATTTGTGCCCTTCAGAATGAAAACAGTTTGCATTTACCTTTTTAATAAAAGGCGAGCTTTTAAGCCTGAGAAATCACCCCGTAAATGCACACGTTTAATTGCACATGTGTTAATATGTATGCTTACACAGTATTAAAAGACACTGAAGAACGTCATTTACCTTTGTTCCCGCGTTTGATAAAAGGCGAGCTTTTAAGCCTGAGAAATCACCCCGTAAATGCACACGTTTAATTGCACGTGTTAATATGTATCCTTACACAGTATTAAAAGACACTCAAAAATTAACGTCATTTACCTTCGTTCCCGCGTTTGACTCGTGCTGTAAATCTCTTCCTTGTTTTTAGTTCATGTGATTACGTAGGAGGCGTGATGACGCGATACGTGACTCCGCCTCCTCCATTAGAGTATATGGACAAAAAACAGGTTCCAGTTATGACCATTACGCGTAGAATTTCGAAATGAAACCTGCCTAACTTTTGTAAGTAAGCTGTAAGGAATGAGCCTGCCAAATTTCAGCCTTCCACCTACACGGGAAGTTGGAGAATTAGTGATGAGTGAGTCAGTCAGTCAGTGAGGGCTTTGCCTTTTATTAATATGTATAGAGATATATATATATATATATATATATATATATATATATACACACAGTATATATTGTGGCTATATATTGTGGCAGACGGCCAGGACTCATGCACGGCCCTTGAGTGAGTGAGCCGGAGTTGGGAGGAAGAAGGCTACACTCGGGAGGAGTGGTGGAAAGGTGGCAGAAGCATTCCGGAGACTTGAGGAGAAAGGGACTGACACAAGGGTGTTTGGTGCAAGGCACTGTGTTGTGTGCAGACTTTTATTATTAATAAACATGTGTGTTTCAGGACTTCCTGTGTCTGCCTGCTTGTGTCCGAAGCAACTTCCACTATATATATATATAAAATCCAATGTCTCTCTGTCTGTCCGCTTTTCATGAGATGGATTTACATCGGATTTTCTTCTATAATTTGCTTGAACATTCCAATTGATTTTGCGACTTGTCTCATTGCGCTAAGTATCATGGTTCGCTTGTGTTACCTATTTATTTGCGTGAATCTGAGAGAGCAGCTGTGGGTGGGGGGGCAGGGCCCTCCTCACTCACGCGCCAACCTCCGTTCAAGTCCTCTCACCATGTGTTGGAGCGTACCTTTCTCCACTTAGCTAGCGATACATGTTTGTTCAACAGACATTATCTTCTACAGATTGTTAAGGTGTAACGTTTGATGTTTTTGAGAGACAGATCAGAGCTATGTGTGTTTTAGAGGGTAGCTGCTGATTGACAGAGATATCACGGCCATGTCCTTTTTTCCAAAAGCGGGAGACACTCTGCTGACAAAGCTGAAGACAATTAGACACAGTGCCAACATTTGACGTTGGAGCGTACCTACCTTCTGCTTCGCCAGAATTACATTTTTTTTAATTTAGTTTTAGTTTGTCCTGTTTCACTACTATGTGGGCGTAGCCGCAGGGAATGGCTAGTATTACATATAACATGCAGACCCCAGAATTATATTCATACCCCAGGGTCAAAGTCCCAAAACACAAAAATAGCCTAAAAATTGTCTGTTGCATCCAATAGAAAGAGGTTGGCATAATCCTTATATCAGGAGCACGACCATATAATAAAACATCTCCACTATTTTATTATTATACCTACTGTTTTATTATTATACCTAACTAAAAACATATAAAAACTTCTGGCTTGATAATAGAATTGGTGTTGTTAGAAGCAGGGTTGGTTATAGGTGGGAGTAAGGGTCAGTTTTGCTCAGATTGTACCACATCTGATCTGAGTTCAAGCCACTGAATCAGAGAAGAACCAAAGAGACAGTAGTTCATGGTGACATCAAGTCCTGGAAGAGTATAGCTCTTCTAATGCTAGCATTTCCAGCATTTAGGTAGAGTCATTTATTTATTTAACTAATTAATCAGATTTTTTTCTTTTACTGGATATAACAGAAATGCAATTTGCAAGTCATTAACACTCAGATGTATTTGGAATGTGTTTTATCAAAAGATATATGGACGATGAAGCTAAAATAAAGAAACATCAAGTAGTTTGTGCTAGTAGAGGTGGTAATCGATGTTGTTTATGAATATTTTATATACCACTAAAAGATCCTAAAAAAAATTTCTAGTACATCATTCATTGAGCATTCCATCTGTGAACATCCATCCATTTTCCAATCCATTGAATCCAAACACAGGGTCACGGGGGTCTGCTGGAGCCAATCCCAGCCAACACAGGGCGCAAGGCAGGAACCAATCCCGGGCAGGGCGCCAACCTCTGTGAACATTAAAATCAATAAAAAAAACCCCAAATAAGTCATAACTTTACATAGCAAGAAACAACAGACCAGATGCTTTTGTTACCCATAATGGTAGGACATAGAATAAATTAATTTGGTCTTGAAATGTAGTGTTTTGTTGGTTGGAAAATGTAAAAAACAGGCTATAAAGGATGGAAAATGCTTCCATTATTAAGATAGTAAATTCAATTTAGGCTTCCAGGTGCCCTGAGCCTGTATCAGCAGCATCTAGCCCAAGGTGGGAACCGACCCTTGAAATGATGAGAAAAATGCATTTTTATACCTTTGGTTGTAGAATATACAAGCATTTAGATTGTTATTTTATCATAATTTGTCTATTGATGTTAACTTAACAGAATCATAGACCATCTTAAAAAAGTTTAAATAATTCAATAAGGTTAGGTCTATATTAGATATTTAGGTAATTTGTTAAAAGAATAAAAATAACTCAGCTATGAAATTTTCATTTTCTCATATTTATATATTGATAATGAATTTCTTTTCTACTCTTTGTTTCACAGTATGAAATATTAATTGTGATAATCATAAAGTTTTTATTAATGTTATCTTTTTTAACTTTAATTTAGGAAATGTACAAACTGATTTAAAATAGCCTTAGGTGTAGCAAAAAACAGAACCATAGCCGCTGGATATTCCTCTTTTGCAAGGTAAAATATGAAAATGAAACGGAAGCCATTTAATGAAAATATGCATAATGAGCCAAATTATCAAACTGGGCATCATTATGAAACTTTTTTTTTTCATTAAAAAGCATTTTTGGAATTGACACACTCTAAAATGCTACAGGCACCATACATAAATCAAAGGCTTATGTTCAATTTGATAATGTAAAACCTTTTATTTAAGAATATAAATAAGCAAATAAAACTTCAGAAATGTTGGTATAACCATTTACACAGAATTCTCTTGAATGTACTAAAGCACTCTCTGCTTTGGATGTGTGTATAGTTTGGTTCTTATGTTTTCACTATATATTTATATATTTTCTTTTATGGATTTAGTGTGAAAAAACCATTTAAACTATTTCATTTCTAATACCTTAGAGAAATTGCAAATCCAGATTTATAATTTTCTATTACATTTAGTTTTCTAGAAGCTGTTGTACATTTGCTGTACTGTGCTGAGTCACTATCACTAAATCAGTTGCTACTAAAACATTCTAAGGGATTTTGACAGTATTTTGCATCACTTTAATGCATGGTTAATATCCCGCACCTACACAAAGTATTCATTCTTTTTCTGATGTTCAGGTGGCTAACCACTTGCAGTTTTGATGCATTAGATTAAGAAATTCACTCGGTGTGCTACACATTTTTCTTCAGGCAGCATGGTGGCATAGTGGATAGAGTTGCTGTTTCACAGCTTTAAAGTCCTGAGCTCCAGTCCCACACAAAATGTTCAGAATGTGTAGAGTTTGCACCTTTTCCATGCATCTTCTGGCTCTTCTTTTCTAGGCACTCCAAGTTTCCTCAAAATATTCCAAAGACGTGCCTGTTAGGTGAATTATTTACTCTAAATTGTGTGAGAATGAATGAATGTGATGGTATGCATGACTGTGTATTGTGATGTGGTCCCTGTCTTGCACCTGATGCTGCTGAGACAGGCTCCAGACCATACAACTACATTTAGGAAGATGGAGAGAAGTTTATCTTTACAGAGTCATTCTTTGAAAATGTAAGTAAGCAATAAAATATTGATAATTTAAAAAATAAAATATCATACTTTGTAAAATCTTCTTGTGTAATTGCTTTGTCAAATGACCAGCCAGTGATTTTCAGGTGAGTTTCTATTTACTTTGCCCAGCATAATGGTGCAGTAATTGTTCAAACATCCTTCTAATTTAGCTGGTGAATAGTGATATGCAGAAATTATGAGGTCTTGCCATAGATTGCTGATGAGATTACAGTCAAGACATTGATTGAGCTACTCAAGAACGTCTGTTTCCCTCATATCAAGCAACTGTAGTGTGCATTGGATCATTGCTGTTTTCCCAGTTTTTTGGTTTTCATCTAATATTTGTTTATACTGTGCCCTATTATTCCTTCCATCGATGCTAACAAGACTGATTGTCTTTACTGCTAAAAATCATACTTGTAATATGTCACCACTACTATGCCTTACTAATTTGCAACCTAAATAATGCAGAGCATTCGGAGGAAGCTTTATTTTCTCTACTTTAACAGAACAGAGTGGTCAATGATGTTAAAATTTGCTACAAGATACTGTTATCAGAAGACATTAAAACATGAGTTAATGCAGTTTCTGTATTACGACTGGTGCAAAGGTCAAACAGAAACTTCTCAAGGAAAGTTATGAGTAAGGTAAGAAGCTGTGCTGTTTTGCTAATGTCTGTTGATTAGACAATTATTTTGTTGGGTCACAACATACAATTTGACTGCAGCACCTGTAGAATGTGCCACAGACCAACCAATGTCTCACTGAACAATCACTTATTGATGCCCAGGTACTCGCGTGGGCCTGCTCTAGGCACAATCACACACAGACAATTAAGATATCTTTCTAGTTTAACCAGTTGACTATGGTTTTGTTTATTCTTGGTTCTCTAGAGGGCTAGTCAATTATCTCACTTTGCCAGAAAATTTTAAAGGTTAGCTTTCCAGTTTTAAGTTAGACTGAATCTGTACTTTGTTAGATGTTCCAAGTTAATCCTGGTGCTGTATTTCCTAATATGGTTTGTGTGTCTTTCATACACCAATCTGACTCTTACCAAAGGCCATTTTTGTTCAGTATAAAATTGTTTGATTTGGGGATCTTGCATGGCATTCATTAAATACAAAACGTTTAAAGGTCGGACTGGTCCGAAACAAAAACAAACAAAAAATATCTGAATGAAAAATGTATTGATTAAATTATTAATATCAACATTTATTCAGTCAAGTTTTATATTTAATGACATTAGTATAGTAATGGTGTTTCATAAAAATATGTTTTCTGTTTTTGAACATTATTCTTATTTACGGAATGTCACTTGTCTTCTCTTCGGATAGAAAGTTACCTTCCCTCTACATGCCTGATCTATGATCAAATTCTGCAGCTAAGACTTGATGTCATTTTGTAGTTTGCGGATTATAAGATGTAACATTCATTGATTCATTGATATCATCATAATACTAATCTAGAAAAATATTTACAAATATAGGTGAACTAGCATGTTAGGAAACATATAAACCAAATTGATATTATTCCCAAACTAATAAATTTCACTTTAATTACTGTTCCATTGTCAACATTCCTGTCAAAAAGGTGAGGTGTTCTGAAAAAGAATATAAAAGGTTTATTTTAGCAATTTAAAATTACATGTTTTGATTTATGACAGAAATCCATCCATCCATTATCCAACCCACTATATCTTAATTACAGGGTGACGGGGGTCTGCTGGAGCCAATCCCAGCCAACACAGGGCGCAAGGCAGGAAACAAACCCAGGGCAGGGTGCCAGCCCACCGCAGGGCGTGCACACACGCACAAACACACACACACCAAGTACACACTAGGGACAATTTAGAATCACCAATGCACCTAACCTGCATGTCTTTGGACTGTGGGAGGAAACCGGAGTACCCGGAGGAAACCAACGCAGACACGGGGAGAACATGCAAACTCCACGAAGGGAGGACCCGGGAAGCAAACCCAGGTCTCCTAACTGCGAGGCAGCAGCGCTACCCACTGCGCCACCATGACAGAAATCAGACTGCTAAAAAGAACTGTACTAAAATGTCATAAAAGATTATTATTTCACATTCTGTAGTAAAAGTTTATCTACTACAATATACTAGAAACTAGCAAGCATGTTGCAATGGTCATTGTGCACTTTAAAATCAAAAGAAATGTTCATTGATGTTTAAAACTATAAAAGACCAAATTACTTTTATGGTATGACATGTTTTTGAAACAAAAAAATATTTCTACATCTTTTGTACATCTTATATTTGTACATCTCTTTGATTACAATTGCTCTGTCTGATTTAAATTTTTGTATTTTAGTTTTGTTTATAATGTGTGTTTTATCTATTGGTCAGTGACCTTGAGTGTTTAGAAAGGCGCCTACAAATAAATAAAATGTATTATTATTATTATCTTACATGATATAACTGAAAGTTGCTTTTTAAAATTTGAAAAATAATCAAACCAATCAAATAAAATATGATTAAATGCAAAAACAAATTGGAATTGGATGGATACATGGTTGACTTATGCATAAAACCAACTAACAAAATGTAATTATCTATATATTTTTCATTCCTTGCTTTTTGCTTTACATGAATCCTGGCATCAGCCACAACACTGGTAATCAGGCTTGAATGGATTTCTGGTTTATCCCAGCACATACTCCAGAATACAGTAACAGTCTCTAATAACAGGAAAATTTTCAGTTTATTTAACAAATATGTTTTTAAGATAAAGTAGGAATCTTGAACACAAAGAGTAAAGCCTTACAAATATAGGAAGAACTAGCAAAATCTCACATACATGTAATTGGCAGACAACTAAAGGGCTCATCTGACAATAAGAACACTCCAAACCATAGGTTGGCACTGTTGCCTAATGCATTTTCTCTTCCTCCCTCTGAAGAAGCAGTGATTGACAGTTGCATCTGTAATGACATCTCTTCCAGTTGCCAACCTCCTGAACCCGCCTCTTCTTGTCCTTCAGAATGAAAAATGGCTCCACTTGCATCTTTTTTTTTATTATTCCAATACAAACAGTGACCAAAAAGGAATGGACACCAGCACCTAGGAGCTGTGAGACAAACCACCTTCGGCAATGCTGAAGAAAAAAAAAAATATATATATATATATATCTACACAGTGTGAGTCAAATGTATGTTAACACTGATGGTACTACTATGAATATACTTATTTACATGATGGACAATTTATGATGGTGAACAGGTTGAGACATTCTTGTAAATCATCTTTGCACATATGAAGTATATTTTGTGAATAAATTGTTTCTGCCATTCAAATGTTAACATAATTTTGACTTACCCTGTATATCCATGTACAGTATATCAATATTTCAGGTAAGGCATGACATTCAATAATTTACAAAGTTATTCTTAATCAGTTTGTGCAAAACAAGCTGTAATTCAGCTGAAAATCATACACCAGATACATCTCTCCGGATGAAAGGTATCAAATATATATCAGGAATTGGCCCCTATGCTCTGGGCTCACTCAGGCATATCATTTCAGACTGTCCAAAATTAAAACACATTTGGGAAAAGATTTTTTCTTATCTCTCACATGAATCCTGATCTTTGCAAATCCTCTGATAGCAGTCTTTGGAGTTAATTCAGATGAGCTTAGACTATCTGGTTATAAACTGACCATTACTGCCTACATTACATTGTTAGTGTGTTTACCAATTCTACTCAGTTAGGAGATTCCTAATGTGCCACCCATAACTCAATGCTAAAATTCTAATTTTCTTTGCTTGGAACTGTGTAGAGCTTTGTTAGAATTCATTAATGTTATTCTAAAATAAGTCCGCTGGGCTTCTGCTAGCATCTATGCTAAACTCCTTAATTATTTTGAGATTGTATAGCACAATTGGCCTCTTTTTATTACTAATTAGTTCTCTGTTTTGGGTGAGAAAGGTGGTTTTAATATGGTTTATTATTACATTTCTTAACTGTTTATATGATTCAAGGGATTGATTGTATTTCTAAATTAACAGACATTTGCATTTCATAATTATGTTTCCCTGACACTAATGTTTGATTGTCATTTCACACTTCCCTTGTAACACATATTTTTGAAATAAATAAAATATTTTAATTAAGTAAAACCTTGTCCTTTAAAAAAAACAAAAAACACAATTTTTCCATTTTTGTATAGAAATACTGTTTGCTGTATGCAGTATAGTATATATTAGGGTTTATAAATTTTGTATTTTTCCTAGTAGAAAGGTGAAAAACATCATTATAGATCAAAGAATAAAGTTTGCCACTTTTATCCATGCAAAAGTATTTCTGACATCTTCCTCTTTTAACAGGATATTCACTATTGGGTAGCTAGCACTTGCGGAACAGAACAAAAGTGGTTCTCATTGTATCAGGATCAATGCCACTTCTGTCTCAGCCACAGACTCCTTTGCAGTATCTCTCACATATCAAATGTTACTTTCAGTGTCAGGAAAGAACCAGATTTGTTGTAGAAAAATACTTGAAGAAGACCACAACCATCAGGTGATTAGACTCCTTAATAAAGTTAGCAACACTGAAGTGTTAACGACACCATTCTGTGCTGTCTAACTAAGCAATAAAAGAATGCACTTTGTTCTTATAGCATCAACACATTGCCTCCTTTAACCCGTCTTTCAGGAAACTGTAGGCTTGTATGGTATTTGTTCTCTGCATGTATGCTATGATATTTTATAGTTGAAATAATTATGCACATGTCTATGCTATTGGGCAAACTGAACTTTAAGGACTGGCTCCTGCTTTAAAGGTGAGAAAAAATAAAAAACAGGCAATGCAAAACTTAATTATATTTATTAATTTCAGAATGGCCCCTACAATACAGTCTAGAATGTTTTATTTTTCTTGCCACACTTCAGGCATTAATGGTCCTATATTTTGATGGTGTTATAGTTTAAAATAAAAGCAAAATAAAAAAAGGAAAACAGACAAAAAACATATTAGAAAACCAGTTTAGCATTTGAAGTGTTTGGCACCACAGTAAAAATGGAGGTATGTCAATGACAGACTGAACAGGATTTCTTTATATATAGTACGCTACCACGGCTGTTCATTTGTCTGTCCAGGATTTTAAATCACCTGTAGCTCGCAAATCGTTTGACCTATTGACCTCAAATTTGGTACACATATGCTACATGACGTCTACTATCCACTTTCAGGGTGATGATTGACCTCCAAGGTTATTCCTCTTTATTTTATTTTATTGTAGAATCAACTCTTGGCAGTGGCCAGCACGAACAGTGTGGAGTGAGGCAGAAAAAGTGGTATAAACAACAAAAGGAAGTTGATCGAGTGACATAGTGTGTCTGAGAAACTTGAAAGCTCAAGTTCACAAAGTCGCACAGTGCCCAAAATAAAAAAGAGGTTATCAGATATCAAAGTCGCTGTGAAAAGGTGAGTCTTAGCCCACCGTCTGAGTGTCATATGAAAGCTTATTAGGGTACAGAGAAAAGAAAAATAGGGACACAGTGAGAAAAAAGCTCAAAATGTCAATATTAATCTCAAAATTTCCACTTTATTTACATAGTTTATTTTGTCATTAAAGTAGAATATCATAAACTTCATCTTAAAATCGTTTATTTTACTAGTTTCTCAAATACCATCGTAACTAAAGTAGCACGTTAAATGCTTTGTTTTGTATTTGATCTTCTATGTGTTTTATGTGGGTGAATCACTACGTGCTTCTTAAACGGGCTTTCTCTTCCTCTGACAGGACACAGAATCCATTACATTCGTGATATTACAGCTCTCTGAATAATTAAAATACTGAGATGTATACTTGATATCATTTTCATGATGATAGGAGTGTAAGCATGTTATTAAACATGGGAACACGGTGGCGCGGTGATAGTGACAAGCTGGCGCCCTGTCCAGAGATTGTTCCTGCTTCCTGCAAGAGGCTTGCTGCGCCGTGGCCGACCTTCGATGAAATAATTTATTGCAGCGTTACTGTTTTTCTCAAACATACTAACCCCCAGTTCCTGTCCTTCCTTTTCTTTCTCCAAGTAACCAATCACCACACAATCAGCTCTGTAATAGATGTTAAGCCATCTGTAAGCTTAGAACGCAGATTCTTCAAAACTTTTAAGGAACATTGAAATATCTTCGTAGTACATGTTTAATTATTCCATCCATCTATCCATCCAGGGTCATGCCAGTCCCAGCAAGCATACAGCGAGAGGCAGGAAAAGTCTCTGAATGGGGCACCAGATCTTCGCTAGTGCTGCGCCACCGTGTCCTCACATGTTTAATTATTAACAATATACAGTAATCCCTCCTCCATCGCGGGGGTTGCGTTCCAGAGCCACCCGCGAAATAAGAAAATCCGCGAAGTAGAAACCAAATGTTTATATCGTTATTTTTATATTGTCATGCTTGGGTCACAGATTTGCGCAGAAACACAGGAGGTTGTAGAGAGACAGGAACGTTATTCAAACACTGCAAACAAACATTTGTCTCTTTTTCAAAAGTTTAAACTGTGCTCCATAACAAGACAGAGATGACAGTTCAGTCTCACAATTAAAAGAATGCAAACATATCTTCCTCTTCAAAGGAGCAAACAAATCAATAGGGCTGTTTGGCTTTTAAGTATGCGAAGCACCGCGGCACAAAGCTGTTGAAGGCGGCAGCTCACACCCCCTCCGTCAGGAGCAGAGAGAGAGAGAGATAAAAAAATCAATACGTGCCCTTCGTGCTTTTAAGTATGCGAAGCACCGTGCAGCATGTCCTTTCAGGAAGCAGCTGCACAAAAGATAGCAACGTGAAGATAATCTTTCAGCATTTTTAGACGAGCGTCCGTATCGTCTAGGTGTGCGAACAGCCCCCCTGCTCACACCCCCTATGTCAGGATCAGAGAAAGTCAGCGCAAGAGACAGAGAAAAGTAAGCTGGGTAGCTTCTCAGCCATCTGCCAATAGCGTCCCTTGTATGAAATCAACTGGGCAAACCAACTGAGGAAGCATGTACCAGAAATTAAAAGACCCATTGTCTGCAGAAACCCACGAAGCAGCGAAAAATCCGCGATATATATTTAAATATGCTTACATATAAAATCCGCGATGGAGTGAAGCCGCGAAAGGCGAAGCACGATATAGCGAGGGATTACTGTAGATTATTTAAATGATGTTAACATTTTATCTATATAATGTAATAAACATATTTTGCTGCATTTCATCTTAAAAATTATATCGTCATCATATGTAAATACATGCTTTATAAAGTGGCTCAGGTTGTGCAATATTATAACTGTATCGCAAGTTTACAGTGAGGTAATTGTACTAATAAGTACAAACAATTCTACAAGGAGCACTTGATGGACTGATTGAGTGTGTTTATAGTTGATTGGGATGAAACTGTTTCTGAACCGTGAGGTCCGTACAGGAAAGGCCCTGAAGCGTTTGTCGTATGAGAGTAGTTCAATAGAAAGCATGGTTGAGGCAGGATGTGCTAGATGCTGTATACCGATAATTCTGTTTCCGATCAGCTGCTGGAGGGACAGTGATTCCACACTCAGATACAGTGAGATAAATACTCTGAGTAGTGCATTGAGAGGAACAACGCTAAAGCAGCTATGGTATTTGAAATAGTTTGGCCATTCCATGGACCATCATATTGTTACAGGTTAATTACAATCAGATGCCTTAAACTAATAAACAATATACGGTTTATTTCATTGTATTTGATAAAGCCTCATCAGGGATGTGGATCTAAAAAAGAATGGAAAACCACACTGGAACAAAGGCACTGCTTTGACGCTGGTTTGCAAAACCGAGCGGAGAACTAGCACATGCCAAGCATTTAGCTGGTGTGAAAATGTGCGTGGCTTAATGCCAAGTTTAGGTTTTATACATCGCGATATGAGCGTGGAAATGGGCTTACGTAACATTTTGTGCATACGTACCGTTTATACATGAGGCCCAAGGTCTATTAAGGCAGCAGATTTAACAGAGCTGCAGACATCCAGCTGCACCAAACTCCCTCTTACATTCCAAACTAAATGACTCAACTCTTTGTACCAGAATCAGACTGTACGTCATCTAATAACAAAGGTGTAAATCAGAGTTGAACTGACATCTTTACAGAGACCTCTTTCAGACTAGAAGGCTCAAAATAGACACCCAAGAACAAAGAGCTATAATTCAATGAACAACAATTCTGTTGGATAAAATAATGTGCCAAGGAGAAGGCAATGATTTTGTAACTTGAAGTGACTTTAATCCAATCACGAGAGGTTATGAATTCTCTTTATAAACAAGCTGCACTGAAACCCTGAGGGTAACTCTCTGGGGAAAGCATGCCATTTTTTGGGACTGAAATAAAATGATTTAAATGATACTGACTTTCTCAGTTAAAGTTTTTTTGTAGAACCTTAAAAATGTTGTGGCTGAACAAGTCAGAACAATAATTAGGCAAGCAATCATATTACTTTAAATCTGTGAGCACTGTAAGCCAAACTAATGTGTTAATAAGTAACAACACATACCCTGACATAATTAGAAGAATATTTTCTACCTGTGCTTCAGATTTGTTTTTTTAAGAACTCAGCATACACTTTTCAGTATAGTGTAGCACAGTAGACTCCTAACTTCTCCATAGTATTGATATCATGACAGCAGTCCAATTGTCTTTATTTAATTTTTTTGCATTTTTGCTATTTGAAGTTTTTGGCTTCCTGTGATTTTTTGTGTTTCTGCAGAATAATTATTTTGTGTTTTGTTTTCTTTATGGCCAACACAGTTTTGTGACTATCTTTGCATGGGTATGGCATGTTGTTTATGGTTGCTATGCCTGTTCTAATGTCACATGACATACTCTGTGATCAGTCCCCATCTATATTAGATGGTTGTGCTCTTTACTGACCATTCAAGCTTCTGAAAAATTCAAAAAGTTTTCATCCATAGGCTTGTAAGAACTTGTTTTGGTTAGGGAATTATTTTATGTTTTTGACCTTTGCTCTACCTTTTTTGACAAAACATTTTGAAGTTCTTTAGGTTACCTTATTTTGGAAATGACCTTTTCCTGTCCTCTTTGATGCTCATTCTCTCTGCTCGCTTTGTCTCATTTCATCTTTTAATTGTTCTCTTTCAATTTTTTTATTATACATACCTTAAAGTGAGCTATTTTGTTTATTTATCCTCTCTTCCTTGTCTGTGCTTGGTTAACATTTTGTTTTTTTGCTTTTTGTTTTTACCCGGACGCTTCACTTTGAGTTTTTTGTCTTATTTGTTGTTTATTAGTCTCAGGGGCTGTACTCACTTGAGACAACTATTTTTAGAGACTTTCTTGGCCACCGTGGGTTGTGATGACACTTGGTTTCAGTCTACTTGTGTCTGTCCCCCTTCTTTATGACAGAAAGCTTTTTAAACGTTCTCATTTGAGATTTTTGTAGAATCTTTCAATCCTTTAGATTGAAATCTTGTATGATTTGCTTTAATAACACTGCTGTTTTGTCTGATCTTCTTTTGGCATTTTTATCAATTTCACAATTGAAATCCCCTGTGATTATCAGGTTTTCTTTTGTTGCTGCCATGATGTTGAGTTTCTGAAAACTTGCAAAATGTTCTTGCTTTTTATTTGATGCATAAATATTTACTACATGATGTTCTATTCTGTACAATGTGAACCTTAGGATTGCCATTCTTCCTTTGATGATTTCTTGCGTTTCCATGTCAGTAATGTTCTTATTCATCATTATAAATCCAATTCAGGCATTTTTATTACTGTTGGTGCCGGAAAAGAAAAGTTTCCCCTCTCCGAACCCTTTCTTCATACCTTTTGTATGATTTTTGGAACGGAATTCCACATTCCTGCAAACTAATTATATCGACTGGTAACGTTTTCAGGAAGTTGTAGATGATTCCTCTTCTGTTCTTATTTTGTATGCATCTTACATTAATCGAAGCCAACTTCACCATCAGTTGATTATTGGGAAAGGGATGTCTTCTCTACCTTCCTTTTTTTCCTTCCAACTTTCTTTTCTCTGGGTTCTTTTTTCATTTTGGGTTCTTTCATTCCTGTTATTTTCTGGAAACTTCTCACAGAGTCCTTTCCTAAAAAGGGATTTTGTGAATCTGTTTTCCTTCATCTATAATCAGAGTTTCTTCTTCTTCATCTGTCGATAGGTCATACCACTCTTTCTCTTCTTCTTTAACTTTGACTTCCTTGAACACTGGGACTGCTTCCAATATTTCTTGTATTTCTTTGATCCACTCTTTTGTGTTCTGTAAGGTTGCTTGCATTGCGATTTATTAGTAAAGGTTGACTTTTTTGAGAATTTATTGATTTATATGATGTTATGTAGAATTTGTCTTGTATTTTTCATTTTATTCTGAGTTTTCTCAATTGTTTTAGTATGATAACAAGTTTCAGCCTTTTAATCTTTGTTGTTTATTACTGAAAGGGACTTGAAGAAGTATTTTGGTAAATTAATCAAATTTTGCTTGGTTTTCTGTTCTCTTCTTAAATACACTTTTGTGTTATATTATGAATAAACAAAATTTCTATTTAACTCTAATCCTTGTGTTTGGGAAGAAGTTTAACAATTTTAGCCTACTAAAAGTAATGCCTAGGCATTACTTTTGTGGAGTTTGCACACTCATTTGTTGTCGGCATGAGTCTTATCAAAAAATTCTTGTTTTCTAACCAATCCCAGAGGCTTTCATGATAGGTTACTGTATGGTTGGTTCTGTATGGATTAGTTTGGATATCTAAAGTAATATGATGGGTGTTCAATAATTTATCTACCTGAGTATGAAAGAAAGTAGCAAGCATGTTGAAACAAGTCTGGGCATATTGTAACATGTTTTAAGGTTATTCATACACAGTTGTGTACAGTGTGAGTCTAACATTCCAAAGAGACAGGATGTCAGGAGAATACTTGTGTGAATCAAGCAAGCTTCTTCACGACAGTGCACCAGTTCACATGTCACATTAAATCACAGAGAATGTGGCTCCTGCAGCTGAACCATCCACCCTACAGTCCTGACCTGGCTCCCTCATATTATTTTTTGTTCCAGGTTTTGAAGAAATCTCTCCGTGGACAGAGGTTTTCAAGTGATAAAGATGTCAACGCAGATGTGACATCCTGGTTTGAAGATCAGAGAGGTTAAAGTCATTGCAGGAAAAGTGGACGAACTGCGTGGAACTATCAGAGGATTATACTGAAAAATAAAACTTTTTTTTTTTTGAAAACTCTTTTCTTCTTAGTGAGGTAGATAAATTATTGAACGCCCCTTGTATGCTCTGTGGTAGACTATTCACTCATACATGATTGGTTCCTGAGGTATGTCCAATATGCTGCGTGATGAATATTGGCCATGTACAATGAATGTACTGTATGTTTTAAAATAATAATTTTCTTTAATTATGCTTGAGCCAGCTAAAACAAAGTAAATAAATTGCACAAAATAAATTAACTGAAAGTTAACAAGAACAATATCTAGGAAGTGTGGTGTAGTGGTTAAGGATTTTGACTGAAGTTTAGGGTTCAAGTCTTACCACTGACACTGTGACCATGAGCAAGTGACTTCATCTGCTTGTGCTCCAATTGGAAAAGCAAATGTACCTAATTTTATCTCAATGTGGCACAAGTTTGTCATGGGTCAGTGACAAAATGGTGAAGTGCAGTTTTTTTTTTTTTTTTTATAAAATAGTGCAATTCAGATTTGTGAGAATAGGCGAGTGTGATTAAGAAAACACGTGTGGGCGTTGAGCACTTAATGGAGGGATTAGGAAGATTAATTATTCACATGCAGGTGTCTGATCAGCATAGCCATCCATTCCTTATGGCTCCATGGAATGTTTAGCATAGCACTAGTACTCGCAGAGCTATAAAATGTCTGCAAAAAGGGCAAGAGGTGAAGAAACAAAGAGGTTAAAAAAAGGATTGGAATCCAGAGATAGACAAGAATCAGCAGATTAATCCAGTGAGTGAAAGAGAGAAAGACAGCAAACTAGTCGGGAGAAGCCCATGGTGGAGAAAGTGAGGAGAGCCATTCCAGGAGAATTCTGACTCAAACCTGTTGAGTGAAAGGGAGTGATTGTGTGTTCTAAAAAACTCTCCACCAACAATGGTGGCAGGGAGAGAGAAACAGAGACAGCCTGGGTCAGCTATAGGCAACTTAGCGGTGACTGATGGAAGTGGGTGGGAGAGACTGTCTGTTAACATCTCAAGCCTGTAGATTTAGCATTTAGAGGAGAGTAGGAGAGATGGGGAGAGAAAATGAGTCTGGGAGAAGGCCGATTCTGAGTCTGATTTTAACACTTGGTTTTACCTATTAATTGGATTTTAGAATTTTCTTTCATGGCATCCCTGCCTAGAGTTTGCATATTGTCCCTGTGTCTGTTTGGGTTTCCTCCAGGTACTCCAATTTCCTCCCACAGTCCAAAGACACGGAGGATAGGTGAGTTTGCGATCCTAAATTAGCCCTAGTGTGTACTTGGTGTGGGGGTGAGTGTGCGTGTCTGGGCCCTGTGATGGACTGGCACCCTATTCAGAGTTTGTTCCCTGCCATGCACCCTATGCTAGCTGGCATAGGCTCCAGCAGATTTCCATGACCCTGTTCAGGACAAAGTGGGTTGGATAATGACTGACTGACTATTTTATGGATTATGTATTGAAGAATTTTACACCGCACAATGGCAATGTTGTTATTTTACTGTTTAATAAATATACACTGCTTGTATGTTGCACCTCAGATTGTTGTTGAATCTTCACTTGCCCTAGTCCATCCTCTGTTCATGAATTACATGATGTTCCAAAAGTAGAGAATGCTCATTGACTGTGGGCATGAAGCATCACACTAAAATATTGTAAGTTGCCTTGGATAAAGGTGTCAGCCAAATAAGTAAATGTAAATGTCAATATAACATACAGAATCACAATCAAAGATGGAGATAAAGTCTGACAACTTCAAATTAATTAGAAAAGCTGATAATATTACTATACTACTGGGAACCTAACCTCTATTACATCACATGTAATATATGGGGCCACATCCAGCGCATCACATAACCACACACCAATGATGCTGTGATCTTTGACCATTCTGGATGCCAGATGTAAATGGAAAATCACCAGTTAAACCAACTTATAAAATACAAGAGGACCGCATGTAAATCAGTGTTTGACTGTGATGATTGTAGATTTCAATTGCAATGTTGACTAGCCTTGTTGCTTTGCATAAAGCTACATTATTATGAAGGTGGTATACACAATGGTGTGTGCAGAAAGAATAGACACTCAAACCCAAGCAAATATACTGTGAAAAGCTCTGTAATTTCCATTATTGTAAAGAAGGATGAATTGCTAAAGACAAATCTGTTGAAAAGCTGGACTTTCTAAAATGAACCAGCCAATCAAATTATTGATTAATGCACTGACATAAATGGTAACCTTTAAATGTTTTGAAAATAAATACATAATTCTTTATATTTTTGGTAAGAGCAGACACACATTTTGAAAAGACAGCAAAACAGAGCGAAGACTGACAAGATAACCGCCATCGTCCTCCTGGCAAGCCATAAACCAAGATCCATGCAGATGAGGGAGAGAAATTGTTGGTTAAATGTAAAATTTTGCTAAGAATTGCAATGCTTAATTCTACTGACCAAATTTTAAGGGCTCATAGTTTAATACAAGGATATACAGTAAACTTTCTCTGCCATTACTCCATTCTCTTGGGTACTATGAGAGAAGCACTCATTATAAACATACAGTCATTCATATTTAAAGAGGTCAAGGAGCAGAGACATGTGTGTGCTTGCAGGGGAAAAGGTGAGGTAACCTTGGTATCTCGAGACAGGACTCTCTGGTAAAGTGCTATCCCTGGTAAGTTGGCCATCAGTTTTTAGGGGAGGCAGACAGAGAGAAAACTATTGCTGTGAGTCATATATTGCAAAAAATAAAAATAGAATACATTTCCAACACTATAATGACATAGTAAACACCAGGACAAACAATATGAAAATAAGTTATTTCCAGTGGATCATAAATTAATCGTAAGTTTCAATAATTAATTCTAGCATTACTTTTTATTTAAACAGTTATAATTCAGGGTACCTAAATGCAAAATTCTATGTATAACCATACTTTCTGAACAGCTATATTTCCTGTGACAAAGTGCACAAATTTCAAACTTTGTTTTATAAATATCTGATATAATTGTTGTATAATCAAAGTCACAACAACAATCAGGGGTCATATTCTAAAGAGCTGGGAAAATCACCAAGCCCAAAATGAAATTTAAAAGAAACACGCAAAAAGCCCTAACTCCCTAAATAGATTTTTCAAATAGCATATGAAGGTTCATGAGAATTATCCAGAAACCTGGACATGGATGGTAGAGTATCTGCTCATACACACTATTGACATGCAATGTTGCTTAGCTGTAAAAACCTCAAAATCACTACAACTAAGTTCTTCTTCTTCTCTTGAAATTAATCATTTTAAATGTGAAAGTCTTTCTGGCAGTAACACTGACTTGATACTAGTAATCAGGGATTCAACAGTTAAAAAAAGAAAACCTTTCACCCCAAAAGGTCTGATAGACTGAAAGTTTATTTCCCTTTTTCTTAATGAGCTCCCTGCATATGTGCTGTAATGGGGAACTGCAGCTATTCATTTTCAATAAGATTTGTCTCCAACACTTTTACAAAGGTGTTTAATCTCACCAGCCATTATTTCTTGGAGGTATTTCTGTTTTAGTATTCTGTCAATCACATCCTAGATAACTTAGTGAAGCACTTTACATGTATCCCATGTAATGTGGAAAGTCGGTGGCCATTAAACAACTGCAGGGATTAATACAGACAAGTTTTTCAATAGTGGAATACATTAGAAAAGTTGAGGACCTGTCAGCATTAGTTAGATGTTTGGAAGACACAATATGTTTGAAAGAGACAATACAGGAATGTAAAATGAATGGCATTAGTAAATGATTGTAAGAGTTTATATAGCAAGCCTTGGAAGTAAGTTTAGCTCCAATAGTTGACAGTAACTTTAGTAACTTCTGTCTGAGCAATTTGTTTAGTCTTTTGCAAGTCAGAATGCAAGAGACCATCAGAGAATAATGTGGCCTCATTAGAGTCAAACGAAAACTCTTCAAGAAAACTGGAGAGCAACCCAAAAACTCAGAGGTATCCTGGACAATACACAATACACAAAGGGACCAAATATTAAACGAGAAACTGAACACTGAATTTCCATACAGCAAGTAAAAGGGAATTTGAAAAGTCACAGAGGTGCACAAAGAGAACTTGTTGAAAATGAGCAGCAAATGGCAAATTAACTAAATAAGCACTTTGCCTACATATTTGTAAGATGGAAATGGAATTGCTTGGGGAGATGTAAAAACTAGCTCTGATTTTACAAGTTTTAAAATAGAAAGTAGTCAGGCCTTCAAAGTGTTGGAGATCTTGAGGGGCTCAATGGGGATTTATATGTTGAAAACAATAAAAGCTGTTTTTATAGACCTTTACTATGTATATTATGCCACATTTGGCTGAGATGCAGGACCGAGCTGTATGGAGAACAATCAAACATATTGACCCCACATACAGTAAATGTGGGAAAAGATGAAGAGAAAGAAGAAGAACAATTACAAATGGGAAAAATGCATAAGGACTAGAAATCTGCAAATGTGACTACAATCCACAAAGATATAAACCCTATTTCTATTCCATATAATCAGAAATAAATTAACAAAAAATAATATAACAGCCAACATAGATTTTTGCTTTGTATATTAATGAAGCAGAAATACTTTGTTACTATACTTGAGCATGTTTTCAGAATATTTCTACTTTACTTAATATAAAATTAACATAAATAGCTACTTCCACCCTAATATATTTTGCTAGACATATTTATTACTGCAATATTTAACCAGCAAACAAATAAGCTATGCAAATATGCATAATGCTTTGTTCTGTCAATAATCTAAAATACAGGCTTCCCCCACTTTAGGAACAACTTCTTTAAGAAAAATTGATTCAGTTTTCAAAGCTTACACCAGGTCATCTATGCACTCATTCAAAGTATACCTCGCTGCAGCCTAAAGAATAGGGTGGGGCTGGATGTTTGGTGTGAGCCTGGATGTTGGAGAAGTGCAATTCCACTTACAGTTATTTCCAATGCTGATACTGCTGCATTCACACACTGTCCGTATGGCAGTCTGCTGAATGGGACAGGGCTAGTTCTGCAGCCAGTAGCAAGGTGTATGTGTGTAATTATGTGCTGTGGCTCACACACCTTTTTACATCTGTTGATCACGTTTTTTCACATTATCCAAGGCATCTTGGCTCCAAAACAGATTGTGAACGAGTTAGAAAAGCCCAAGAAAAGTTGAAAGGCCATTCCTTCGAATGTGAAATGAGAAGAAGAAATATTGATCAGTCTTGAGGATTCAGACAGAATTTCTGTAATATATAAAAACACCTTAAAGTCCCTCCCTTTCAAAGATCCCAGAGTACAGTGGGAAAAGTATCTCTTATTCAACATTTTAGAAAAGGAGCAGAAGACAGAATTCACTCTGTCTCCATATGCGCAAAGCACACAATTATTCAACTTAAAATCTTTTATCAAGCTCATCTATCTCATTTAAAATTGTCTAAAATGTTTCCAGGGCAAGATCCAACCTATGAACGTTGTAATCGAGCTCCAGCCTCACTGGGCCACATGTTTTGGGCCTGCACCAAATTAACATCATTCTGGGACAAAACCTTTAAATGCCTTTCAGACAGCCTTGGTGTCACAATCCCACCTAATCCACTAACAGCTGTTTTTGGTGTACTTCCAGATGGGCTTAAAGTGGAGAAGGACAAACAAACTGTAATTGCCTTTACTACACTATTGGCATGTAGACTTATCTTGCTCAGCTGGAAGAATCCTAACCCAACTCTGTTAAGTCATTGGGTAACTGATGTAATATACTATTTGAAATTGGAAAAAATCAAATTCTCACTTAGAGGATCTGTGCAAAACATTTTTAAGACCTGGCAGGATCTAATCAATAACATTTTAGAATAAGCATTGAAATTGGGGAAAAGGATTTTCTCCCCCTTTGTTCTACTCCTTGTTTGGCCTAGCACTCTTTCTCATGGGGGGTGGGGGAGTTGCACTGAACTTAATTTTGACAAGTTTGATTTGCTTGTATGGAATGTTACTTGCTTTTAATAAATTCAATAAAATGTTAAAAAAAGAAACGAGAAGTGATAAAGTCTAGGTGAATAGCTGAATAGACAATTTTCATGTAGTTTGGTGTTATTTGAAAAAAGAGGTCATTTTTGGTGCCAGGGAAGGCTTAAAAATATTTTCCATTTAAATGAATTATAATTAGCTGTTTCATTATGAAAATTTACTTTATAAAGGAGTTTTTTAGGAACTGAAGTACAGTATGTGTTCCTCTCGTATTTGTGCCTATCCCACTGAATTAGAATAAAATCATTAAGATGTCCAACTTGCACTTAAATGCCACTACTTCAAGTTGCAGTTATTTGGCCCATACTTCAGTGACTGTAATATGACTTACACACAAAAATAAGGTAGTGTTATACTATGTGTTTTTTTTTTTTTTATTTAATGTCACTGTTCTCTGTGCCCACTGTTATGGACTCATTCATACAGGCAGACAAAATATGGTACACAGGGTACAGCAGCAGCATTTAGAATTGCCGAGCCAAGCACAGGACTAGACAGCCACAGACAACTGGAGAATTGAATAGTCAGCCTAAAGACAGACTAGTGTATATTTCTGTCTTCTGTCAGCACAGAAACCTTTCCTTGTTGGGAGAATGTGTTCTGTATGCAGGCATTGTGTATTTCTGTATTTTTTGAAGGTGGGGCTGGAATCCTTCCTGTCCTTGTTTGGAACCAGAGAAACGCACCCTGCACATGGAACAACTGAATATAAGGATGGACACCTACGGCCAACACTTTGAAGCTTCCGGGCGGAAGAGTATGTCTTCCATCCAAGGCTGAACAGAAGATTATGTCTTCTGTCCGGCTAAAATCCTTTCAGCGTGGCAACGAAAAATGACGGACTGCACAGATCAAGAGTCCCACGGCTTGATATGTCTGTCATAAGCTTCCCGTTTGTAATGCCGCGTGAAACCGTCAATAAAGAGCTAGAATTATCATAACTTATCGTGTAAGCTTGTAACTGTCATTTTGCATGCTGGGTGGGATAATACTTTTTTATTTAAATTCAGGTTATTAAAACGCTGCAATTGAAAAGAACACATTTCCAGAGAGCTAATGCCTCTTACGGAAACAGGTAGCCTGATTTTTTTTTAAAGTTCATATTACCTTTTCTACCATACTGTATATAAAACATAGAAATATCCTACATTTACTTGTACTTTGGATACTTACGTACACTTAATATTAGATCCTTTAAATCTTTCTGTGAGTAGTTTTTTCAAGATCAAATTTTACTTTTACTTAAGTAACTTTCCAGAAAGTTCTCTACTTTTTCACAAATATAGCTGTTGGGTACTTTATACAACACTGATAGATTAGAAAGAAAGCTACTTCCAAACAAATCTGTTAAAATTTGCTGAACATGCAACTGAAGCAGTAGACAAAAGTGAACCATATGACATTTCTTAGACCTACGAAAACACTTCCATATAGTACTATAGCAAAGATTAAGTTTGAAACTGGATGTACTATTGGCATCAACAGCAATTTACAAAACTGTGTTTCAACTTCATTAATAGCCAATATGGAACAGATAGGAGAAGAACACAACACATGGGGCGAGGTAATCAGTGGAATCTGTTGATTTTTCTTATTTGACTGTGCCATTAATTCTGATATACAGTAGTTAAAAAGCCTTGCAAAATTCACAGATGATGACAAAATTAAAAGGTGTAAGTGCTGGACTGGACGGATTGACAACTTGACTGGGATCAGGCATGAATGCCTACCCGGCCGGAAGGCCATAATTGATGTGGCACAAGAAAGAAGACACTATCCAACTGGGAAGTTGCTCAGTTTCTGTCCCATTTGGGATAATCAGATAATAGTTGGATGTAAGACAAGTGGAACTTTTAAAATGGCAGTGCTCCCCTGGCTGGGACCCAATATGGTCATCTGCACGGTTTCCTGAGTATTGTAGTACAGAATGGCGACCCTGTTGGGTTCCTTGGGCACCACATGGGGGTGCTATAAAGAATGGACCTCCCTATTTTAGGGAGCTCTCATATGAGTCAGAAGTGATTCTGGCATGCAATGCTGTGACAATGGACGTGCTTCCAGGTCCAATATAAAAGGAGATACTCTGTCTCATCGAGGAGAATATGAGTCAGGAACCAGAGGGTGAAGCTCACACGGAGGAGTGGAAGGAGATGGAGGAGGAAAAGATGCTTTATTATTGATTTGATCTGATACTTTATTAATCCACGAGGGGAAATTATCAAGTTTGGTACATTATTGGATTGTTCTTAAAAAGCCTGTGAACATGTCCCTGCGTAATAAGTACTTTTTATTTTAGCCCAAATCTGTGTTGTGGTTTTTGGGACTCCCCTTGTAGCCATAACAGATAAAAAAGTAAAAGACCTGACCAATTTCAAAGCTGCACAGAAACTTAGAAACAAGTGCCAAATGCTATAACATTCAAAAAGAATATTAATGATAAATTCAAAATGGATGGCACTGCTTTACAGAAGGCAGTCTCTCAAAAGGAGAAAAACATAGTTGCATAATTACCTAACCCAGGTTTTTATAATTCTCAAAGACATAGACAAAAATTGTCCATCAAAATTCTTTCATTGAAACAGTGAGTTATATTCTCAAGAACACTGGTTGCATTTAAGTTTGAAGTTAGAAACACAGTTGGGTGGAAATCTGGATCAAACTACCAAATCATGTACCTAAGATAGAAACTTTGACAGAGTTTAATGAGTTACCCATTTACTCCTGTATATGGAAAATTATGACAAATATTGAATTCACAATGCTATCAAATTTTTGTTTATTGTGGCCCTGTAAATGCAATCTGGCCCTGTACATAAAATATACTGTACAGTAGGAAGCAGTTGGCAATCATACTTATTTATTAGGGAAAAAAGCTAAGAATTCTAAATCTGTGGACAGCAGAATAAATACTGTAGGCCTTGTAAACCAATAAATTATTTAATGCAACATTTTGAAGGCATATACTTACAGAAATCTTCACCCAGCAACAGCATTTAACTGTAATTTCAAAGAGAGAAAATTATGAGTATAAATAAAGCAAAAAGATGATAGTAAGCAATAATATTGTGACATTTTAAGTCCAAAATCAACAGGTGGACACATCAAATGGTGAAATAGACAATTATAGACATTTATAAATATTTTAATTTAAAAAGAGGTGTATTGTAATCTTGTTAGATTTGTAAAATGCCCTTTGTGATTATACATGTGATTAATGTTTGTTTTAAATGAAAATTTACTGACTGATTGAAAAATCTACATCTTACTTTTGTGGTAGTGTCCTTGCCACTTTTTCACTTGTAATGTATAGCAGACCATCACTAAAGAAACGTCAGCACTGCTCAGAAGGCCAGCTTTCACACTGCCAACGAATGCTTGGAAAAAAATGAATACTAGCAAGCCACCTACCTCTGCATTGCCAAATGCTTATGCTTTAACAGATGTTACTTCAAAGTCACTGCACTGTTTACAGAACAAGCAGTTCCTTTTTAGAAGCAGCCATTTTCATCTTTAGAATATGCAAAACCATATCTTATGAAAGATGTGTTCATTGTAAAAGACTGCCTTATTACAGAAAGCTGAAGCAATAACTTGCTGAAGTCAAGAGACTAGTGCAATTCAACATTCCAGTGCTTCACATGGAGACTGACACAAAACTGCAGCCTGCTCATTAATACAATACAATATAATACAATTTATTTTTGAATAGCACAAAACCACAGAACGCCGCAAGTGCCACAATGGGTTTTAACATACCCTGTTTTTTGACAGCCCCCCAGCCTTGATTCTCTAAGAAGATAAGAAAAAACTCCCAAAAAAACACTTGTAGGGAAAAAAAATGGAATAAATCTTGGGAAAGGCAAATCAGAGAGAGACCCCTTTCCAGGTAGTTTGGGCTTGCAGTGGGTGTCAAAAAATGGGGCAAATGCAATACAGTACACAGAACAGAACACAAGTAATCCTCAATACAATACAATAATACGATAGTAATAGTACAAGTACAGAGCAAAATGCAAGAGTAGATTATATCACATTATAGGATTTGATTTGTTCAGAGTCCTGGAGACCTCGGCCATCAAACTGCCTCCCTGTTACTGGCCATTCCACAGCTGAGTCAGTGCTGGGCTGGCCAATCTGATGAAAGGACCCTTCTACCTGATGATTAAGGTGCTCCTCTATCAGAGATGGCTTTTCCTTAGGCAAACAACTTGGAATTAGGGCAGTGGCAACAAGTGTCACATTTGAGTACCCAGAAGAGAAACAGTATAGGAAAGGATTAGTAGAAAATTACTTATGATTTAGTGCTAATGACTAACAACAGAGATGCAGTATGTACAGCTAATCAGCAGCTCTAGTCTGGGTATTCTAAACTGAAGTAGCGAGTCTTCAGCCAGGATATGAAAGCTGAGACCGAAGGGGCATCTCTTATAATAGCAGGCAGACCATTCCACAGTTTAGGGTCCCTGTAACTAAAAGCTTGACCTCCCACTGTTATTTTATTAATCCTTGGAATCATAAGCAGACTGGCATCTTGAGATCTTAATCTGCTCTCTGGTTTATAAGTAATGATAAGTTCAGATAAGTACGCCGGACCTTGGCCATTTGAGGCTTTATATATTAAAATTAAGATTTTGAAATCTGCCCTAAACTTAACCAGGGAGCCAGTGTAAGAACTTAATAACTGGAATTATATGTTTGTATTTTCTTGTTCTTGTAATAATTCTTACAGCAATATTTTGGATTAACTAGAAGGTGTATAAAGAACAATTTGAACATCCAATGAACATCGCATTGCAGTAGTCAATCCTACTAGAAATGAATTAATTTCTCAGTATCCCACATATTTAGAAAATGCCTTAATTTCACAACATTTTTAAGATGGAAGCCATCTTAAACATATTTTGGCAACATATTTTGGACAATTTTATAATGTGCACTTTAAATGACATGCTAGAGTCAAAGATAAAGCCTAGATTGTGGGCTGATTCAGTAAAACTAATGGTGATTCTAGCCGAGTTAAATTATGACAAAATATTGTTGTGATCAGCATCATTCCCTCCAATAATTAACATCTCTGTTCTACCTGTCTTTGAAGACAAGTAGTTCTCATCCATGCACTCCTTTAATTCACTAACACATCTAATTAAAGACAACATCTCAGAAACTTCATTTGGACTGAAAGAACGGTTTAACTAGGTGCCATCTGCATTTGATTGAAAATTAACATTAAGAAGAATATCCATTGTGCTTTTTACTAGTTTTGTTGGCACTAGATCTATAGAACAAGTAGCAGGTTTCATTTTAGAAATTAAAGTTAAGACTTTCTGTTCTGTTACTGGGTTAACATTTCTAAAGTGTTGAATTCAAGGCGCGACAGTGTGCGGTTTGCACTGTGATTCTGAAATCTGAGATCTTATATTTTTAATTTTCTCATTAAAAAAGTTCATAAAGTGTATACTACTAATGCCTGTTGGTATTTTGCACTGTAGATGTGAATTCCCATTTGTTAAATTAGCCACTATTCTAAACAGTACATCAAAATTATTACCTATTATTTCGCAACTAGTAACGGTGCACTGCACGATAATGTGCAGTGAATACACTTGACTTAAGCTTTCATAGTTCTCATACTCTTTCTCTGTACATTTAGCATTTGTTTCCTCAGAGGTTGATGCGCTTGCTGCTTCCTGAGCAGCACTTCTTTTCTCCACCCTAGTGGCCCGCTTCTTCTCTTCTTTCATCAGCATCTTTTCATGTTAAAACTTATTAAGTCAGTGTTTGTGTCGCAATTACTTAGTATGTTTTCTTTCATTTTTCACTTAAGCTGACACTTCAATCTGCCTCAAGAATAATTTAAGATATGAAGAGGTAGGGGAAGTGACGAGGAAGGTGGTAGGGTGTTGATTCTACAATACAATAAAGTAAAAATAAAAAGATGAACAACCTTGGAGGTCAATCATCACCCCGAAAGCAGATAGTAGACGTCATGTAGTATATGTGTACCAAATTTCAGGTCAATAGGTCCAACGGTTTGCGAGCTATCAGTGATTTAAAATCCTGAACAGACAAATGAAAAGTCATGGTAGCATATCTCTCTATTATAAAAAAAAAAACTGGGAGAGAAAGACTAGGGAGACGAGATGTGATCTTCACGTGAAGATCACGGAAGACACTTAAAAGACCCGTGAGACGAAAGAGATTGGCCACGGAGCGTCTTGTGGGGACCATAAACATGAGACTTTGTGCCAAGAGATTGACCCAGGACCGTCTCACGGGGACAAAGATCATGAGATTCTTGCAAGACACGCTCTACTTACAACCAATATCAAATAAGACCACGGGCAGAAAACACTCTGTTGTGTCAAGGCTTTGAGCACAAACAGATCCAGGGCTCTCAGTGCATATAAAGCGTATAAGGACAATACGTTATACATGAAACGTCAACGACTAAGCGAAGATGAAAGAGCAGCGCGGAGAAAAGAGACTTAAAAGCGTTGGAGAGAAAAAAATGCAAAAAAGAATAATCTAGGTGCAAATTCAGAAAATAAGGAAAGTAATAAACAGCCAGGAACAAGTGAAATTGAAAAAAAAACATGTCCAATCGGGCTCAGAATTAAAAGACAAAGAGTAAAAGACAAAGTAGAACTTCATAAAGACATTCAAAAACATTGGCGCTATACACATGCAGAGCAAGTTAGAGATTATGAAAGCAGTGGAATTCAAAAGGCTCAAAAAAAACGGTGCAATACAAATGTAGACAAAGTTAAAGAATATGAAAGCAGGAAAATTATAAAGTATCCAAAAAAAGAAAGTAAAGATCGCAGTGGTGCAAACAAATGGAAATTATTATTTGAATAAAGGGAAAATAATCACCACAGACCAGGTGTCATTGAAAAAAAAGCAGGACAAAGCGAGGTCAGAAATAAAAGACAAAGAGTAGAAAACAAAGTAAAAACGTCATAAAGAGGTTAAAAAACAAGGGGGCCAAAAACATGCAGAGCAGGTTATAGTTAATGAAAACAGTGGAATTCAAAAGACTCAAAAAAAAACATAGGCGCGAAAAACATGCAGAGCAAGATACAGAATATAAAAGCAGAAAAAAACAAAAGTGTCAAAACAAAGAAAGTAAACATTGCATTAGCGCAAACAAAGAGAAATTATTACTCGGAGAAATAACAAAAAGGCGAATAGAAATCGAATATATGGACATAGGTGATATGTCAGAAGTATGTAAATATTGTAAGGCTTTGAAGTTTAAGTCAGAGAATTTCAAAAACAGGGTTTACCTCACATGTATTTATTGGTTATTTTGCAATAAAAAATGATTAACTGCTGATGATGTAGATCGTTTTGTCTGTGCTGAAATTCCAAACAGGGAAACCTATCCTGAATTATGGTTCAAAGTCATTAAACACATGTCTCACGGACCTCATTTAAAAGAAACAGCAACTATCTATAAATTTTGAAGCAGAATTACAATCTAGATGTCACACTGCCTTTGTGTTAATCTGTGAGTGTACTGGTAAGGGCAGAACCAAATCAAGCATAATTAAAAAGTGATCAGAAATAACTTCATTTAATGCAGTAATATTTATTTTTTTAAATTCAACTCCAGTAGTTATAATTAAATCTAATGTGTGGTTATGATCATGAGTCGAACCTTTGAAATTCTGACAACATCTACTGAATTTAATAAATAAGTAAAACATTTACTAAAAGTGTCATCATTGTGTACATTAAAATTCTCCATCAACACTACACAATCATAATTTATAACCAAATCAGATAAATGGTTGCCAGATTCAGTCATAAACAATGAATATGGCCCTGGTGTTCTGTAAACTAGCAATATAATTTTGCGGGAATCTGTTTTAATATTTAAAATTAGTGCCTCAAAGGATGTGAAATCATCTAAATTTTAGAAGGGTTTTGCATTTTGTCACAATGAATTATTCTAAGGCCTCTTCCTCGATCAGAATCTCTAGATTTATGAAGGAATGTGCATCCATCTAGTGACGCCTCAGCTAAGGGAACAGTGTCAGATTTACTAAGCCAGGTTTTTGCACTGCACTGCATTGTAATACAGAAATTAACATTATGCTAAATCTAAAAATTTTAAGCGCTCAGGTGGACCTCTTACCAGTGGTATTTGCCCTAAATAAAATTCAGCCACTCATCTCAAAACTGTCTGATTATGGCATCGCTGGTCAACGAAGTATTTCAGAGTATAATAAAAGGCTATAGTAATGAAATGTCCTATCCCACTTACTGATGTCTACAATTGTCTAAGTCATGGCTAGTTTTCTTCTCATACTGCCTAGAAAATGTATTATTGTCATTAATATTTTTAGTGTGTCTCTTTAGCGTCTGCCTTTACTTTCTAGAAACTTTTTCACACGTTAATGTCCTTAGATGTTTGGGCTTGTTCACCTACTACATACTCCTACTCAAAATCTTAAAGGTTTGATACCTCACTAACAGTCTGAGTTTGACAAATAAACTCATTTTTCTCACATATTCAAGGATTATGATGATCATTTCTGCTGGGTTAGAAGAACTAGGACATTTAACACGGTTTACTTTTTTTTTTTAATGAAAGTGATCATAACAGAAGGAGCCAACAGATAGCAGATATTTCTGCTGTTCAACCTCTTCATTATTTCAAGTTGAATTTGTAATCACCAGGGAAAAAATATGCATATTTTACCTTTTTATTCCAAGGTATTGCAAAAAGGCATGGTTTTATACTTTCATAGATCTGAACATACTGTATTCAATTTCTAAGCCTGCTTTACGGCACTATGGCCATGTGGCGCGTTTCCCCGAGGGTGATCCAGCTCGTAAGATCCTCATTGTTGGAGACCCGAGTGGCTGGACCAGGCCAAGGGGTCGCCCACGTAACACCTGGCTGCGGCAGATAGAGGGTCATTTCTGGATGGTGGGACTGGACCGCGTGTCTGCCTGGGGGGTTGTCAACTGGGATCCCAAGATGTTTCGTTGTGTAGTGGGTGCGGCAACGCACTGTACCAGTGCATGCTCCCCAACTTGACTTGACTTTTTTCATCACAGGGTACTGCAGTGCAGGATGCTATCCAAGCAACAAAGGGCAAGAGCCGACCCTGGATGGAATATGTTGGCCACCATACAGTGTTCCCAAATACACTCTCAGACTCAGTCTCGCTCTTCACTGTAATATTTAATAGTGTTTGAGTGCTTTTGAGATTGTGTGCTTTAGGTCACACAAGGTATTTTCAGATTATAACCCTCATTACTCAATTCCGATTTTTTGCTCAGATCGGATTTGCCTATCTTGACGATTCACATTCAAAAGTACAAGTGACCTATATCTAACCGTAATGTGAATGCATCTGTCCTCTGAAATGACACGCATTTTCATATAGATATGTTTGTACATGACTCACCTGTATCACCAGCAACAAAAAAACAGCATATTTGTGAGACAACGCATGGTATTATATAAACCAACAAAATGAATGCCTTAGTAGGTAGTGTATGCATCACATTTTGCTCTGGAGGATGACAAACAGTTCATCAGCTCTACATGATTGGCTGAAAAGACAAAAAAAGCCTAACAGCTTTTGCTAGCTAGCCTTTTCTTTTTTTGCAGCTATTGCTGCCACTTCTGCACCAAGAGTTGTGTGGATACAAGAAAGGAGCTACCAGTGGTAGGACCATGACTGTTGTCATAGTTGTAGCTGTTTCTATTTTTATTCTGCCATGCTGCCAGTACTTGCTATAGGCAAAAAAACACATGAATTTCAATCTAATCTTTCTGAATAATGTCGCATGGCCACGAATAGAATGTGTATCCAATCTAGAATAACATATGAAAGGGACTCAAATCTGATTTGAAATGACTGGATTTCTGTGTCCACACAGCCCTGAAAACATCAGATTTGTGTCACATTAAGGCAAAAAACTGGATTTGAGTCACTTCAGCCTGGTAATATGAACATAGCCATGGTGTCACATGAAGACAACATCATCAAGTCCATTGCACTGCTCTGAACACTGTTGTTAGCCTGTTTTGTTACGTGGGAGTGGTTTATGACAAGCTAGTGGACAATACATGATGCTAAGGGGAAAACAATAAAATAAAATGAAAAGAGAAACAAATATGAACAATTTAAAAATGGTACAGAGAATGTAAAATAATCTTAGGGAAAAAAAGAAAAATAATTTTGTTTTATTTTTTGATGCTATGCTAAATTCTATAGACTAGATCTTTTCTGTAGGGATGGAGAAGCCCAGTGAGTTTAAGGCTTGGAGCTACTAATTGGATATTTTTATTCTGGTTTTGACCTTGGCATGTCTCTTGAATGTCTATTTAGTTTCTTGATTTTTGTTCTTTAGACTTTTGAAAAGATTGGTGCATAAGAGAAACAGAAAACCTAATGAAACCTCTGCCACCTAACATCAAAGAGGGAGAACAATCAGAAACAAATAACAACATAAACAAAATTTTATCTCTATAGCATGTTTTCATACACGATATGTTGTTCAAAGTGCTTTATAAGAGGTTAAGAAAAAAGTTACTTTTATGAATGAAAAAAAAAACTTACATTTAAAATAAATAATGCGGATAAACAAGAAAGTAACAGAAAGAGATGAGTCCTTTCATATGGATTAAGTTGCTAAACTCATTTTCTAAGTCTCTAATAATTATAACAATATGTGCTGGAGAGATACTGGAGGAAATAAACTTGCAGGAGTCCCAAGGCCAAAAAACCTCCCAGCCCGCACTGGACATTCTGTAAAATGTAAATGTGCTATAGTAGTTCATTACAGTTAGGATGTGCTGTCCTAGAAGAGTACAGCATCCATGTTCCTTAGAAAGGCGGTGTGCTTTGATCAGATGGCAGTGGTGCAAAATGCCACTGCAGAACACCAGAAAAGAAAACATAATAGAACGGCAGAGTTTAGTAATGATTACACCTCTGTAAATTATATAATATTGCAATACATATTATAATCTATTAGAACTGACTCAAAAGAAAAAAAACACAACTATAAAAAAGCCAACTTGCCAAATGGGTTTTTAGGAGTTTTTTTAATGTTCCATGGTATTAGCCTGGCATATCTCTATTGGTGCATAACATCACTTCTTTTATGCTTAGCTCTTGTAATAAGTCAGCGTTTAAGGATCTAAGATTATTACTGGGAATATAACGGGATGGGATCTCCAAAATTTAAGAAGGGACAGGATTATTTAGATACATAGTTAAGAGTAATTTAAAATCAATTCTAAAAGACATTTGTAACTGATATAACAATGCTAAAACTGGTGAGATGTGTTAGATTATCTTTTACTGTTTAAGAGTCTGAATGTGGCATTTTGAATTAACTGTAGTTGATTTATGTCTTCCTTATGTAGCCCTGTTAGTAGTGCATTACAGTAATCTAAACACAGAAGTGAGAGTCATTTTTCTGCATCTTGAGATGTTATAAGAGCAATACTGCAATATTTCTTAAGTGAAAATAATACAATCCTACTAGTATTTTTAATTTGCAATTTGAAGTTTAGATCCAAATCTATAACTCCTAAGCTGATTATTTCTGGCATGCCTTAAAAAACTAACTGATCAAGTTTATATCTAACACCCACAATTATTTAATTTGTCCTAACAACTTTTCCAAATATAACTACTCATCCATTGTGTAATGAAAATGATACATTTAATCAGAGGGCACAGAGACTCAGGATCATCGTGTGCTAGAGATAAATAAAGCTTCATGTCATCTCACAGGTGGCGCAGCGGTAGTGCTGCTGCTTTGGAGTAAGGAGACTGTGAAAGATTGTGGGTTCGCTTCCCGGTTCCTCCCTATGTGGATAGCACTTTGAGTACTGAGAAAAGTGCTATATAAATGTAATGAATTATTATTATTATTATTATTATTATCTGCATAGCTGCAATATTTCACCTGGTAATTCAGATTAATAAAGTTTATCTAATCTAATCTAAAATAATCTGGCCTAATGTGACCATGCAGATTAAAAATAATAATATTATACTTAAGAATGTTACAATCAAAAACTTTGGGTAGTAACTCCTCTCAGTTTATTACTTTTAGCGATATATCAGAACAGTATTATTCTTTATGTTTCATATTACCCTTTTTCTTTTTTGTATGGATTCCAATTCTTCATTGATTTAAGTTGTTAATAACTTGGAGTGCATGTAATACAGCTGGAAATGTAAGCATGAATTTTATTAACTTTAAACAGATTGTTTAACAAATTACTGCTCATTGTGTTAATAGCACAAACTGAAAATTGGCTAGACTTAGATATGTTTTAGATTTGTGTTACTTAAGTAATGGGCAAAGACTTTCAAAAAGGCTAATAGTACTTGCGAGCAACTGTAACTGTGTGAAAGATACTAATGAAAAATCAATAAATCTACACATTACTAGTGAGAAAAAGTACAGGAAAGAGGTTTTGTAAATGTCATTATACCATTAATCATAACTCTGGGATAGCAAATACATTTTTACAGCTGCTTAAACACAATGATTTAAATGACACAATGTTTGCACTCAGGTACCTTGACTGGGCCTTTTAATAATTATCCTTCCTCGCTCTCACCTTTTCAAAGAACTCATGATCTTCATCTTTCCACTTCTATACTATTAGCAGCGATTTATCTAATCCTTGTTCTTTCAGAATTTCAGTAATTTATATTAGTGAATATGTCAAGATGCAAATTGTTTTTACCTAATGGATGTTCTCTCTTTGAAAATGCAAATATACTTCTGTCATTTAAATACAGTGTAAAAAATATGAGCAGGATTTACTTTCTGGTGTTTTTAAACTAATCTCATGAATATAACTATCTACACTTTTGATCTCACTTAAAACAAATACAACATAGCAAGCTGAGACTAACAGTGAGCAGTCAACATTACGATAAAATTTGATGAGACAAGAAATCAATTGAAGGATTGTTTAAAAAAATGTATTCGGCAATAAATAAATAACAGGCAGCTTCATAGCTTTGGAATGTTTAATCATCTTTAAGATATATAAACCAGTACATGTCCCAGCGGATGCTCAGACTTGGAGAAAAAAAAAGTGTCTTAATATACAAAAATAATATTTTTAGTAAAACACAAAAGTGGGATAGACAAAAGTAATTGTTAAAGCAAGAATATGTAAGCAGAAAACTATTCAGGCAGTATTTAATTGCTCACTTTGACATTCTCAACAAGCAATTATTCCTCTGAGGTTCTTGTCCCTCTCACCACTTTCCTTGTCAGATGTCCTACGTTATTTATCCAAACCCTAATCTAGAACCATTAAATACTGGAAAATAGTGCCCATTTGCATTCCAATCTACCGTTATGTTTAGATGAATCTTGGAACCATTTTCAGAGCTAATGATACCTTAAAAGCCCAACATAAATCTCTACTAATTTCTCTCTGGGTGACCATTGGTTCCATATATAAGCCCTTGTCTTATATTTAAAGGATTAGGCACCTAGGATGCATATCACTAATTATGGAATATAGGGGCCCAGACTAAATTCCCTAAATACCTGGCCCAAGTTCACGTTTAATTTCAAAGGCTTATGGAAGTCATTATCTTTGGTTTGTGTTACATTGTGCTCCTGTCTTATCTTGTTTCTGTCTCATGCCTAGTATGGTCTTCCATTATCAGGCAGCCTGTCCTGATAAGCAGTGTAATAGTTAAACTATTAATTGAGACAGCTTGCAAAGGAAGGGGGATCTTCCCTATAACCAGGTAGTTTATTTAAGATTCTGATTATATTTTAGTTGAAGATGTACCATCTTAATTACCATAGATAATACCCAATTTGCCCCAAGTGGACATTTAAAAATCTTAAAAGTATGACACTATAATTTCCTGTAGTGCCTTGGAATGCTAGTTTTACTGTTGTATTGGTAAAACTACTGGATTCACATATTGATTCTTTTTGAAAATTATGAACATTTGCATTAGATACCCACAAAGTCATCCTTGCTCGGGTCTGTACCTTCTTTAGCATATCAATGTGGGAGAAGCCATTGATCCAGGTTTGCACTAGGCTGTTCTGATTTGTTCTAAGCCAAAAAGGACCAAATGAGAAATAAGTGCTGGTTAAAAAATGGCTAGGAGACCAAATAATGAGTAAAGGACCAAATAGTACCACAGTGAAAAGGCAGACAGGAGTCAGGACACCAAAGCTGTAAACCCAAAACACAAACAAGGAGCAAAAGTCCTTAATGTAACTTGGATTTCTTAATAACTTTCTTAGTTTCTTATCTTTGATACAAATTAAGTAAATATCTGTTATTGAATTTAGGTCAAAATCTTTTTTACAGCATTGAATATTGATCAAAGTTTTTAGGGAGCTATCTTAAAAAGGAAAAAGGAACTGACATCATCACATTTCATGGATGGCAATGGCCAAAGTAAGGGTAATGTCTGGCAAGACCACACAAAATGGCTTTGCCTAAGAACAAAATGAAACCCAAAATGGTCTGGTGGTGACATCACTTTCACAGAATTAAAATAATCAACACTAAATAAAAAAAAATTCTCAGGTTTGTTCAGAATCCAAATTCAACCACAAATAAGCTGAAAATCATGACATAGGTTGCCCTCATCTGTACAGAAAACTGTGACCAAATGCATTAGTTAAAGTAGTCAATGACTTATGTCTTAATGCTGATTCAAATAATCTATCAGTTCTTGTTCTATTAGAAGCTGATCACAGCATTAGCTACCATTGATTGCAGCATTTTTATTGACTGCCTTGGACAATGGGTTGGGGGTTTCTTGTGCTGTAAGTCAACTTGTGCAACATTCCCATATAGATTTAAAATACCTGAGTCCTGCATATAGCATTTTATATTGATTTTGATTGTTCAAGGATGTGCTTCAATTTTCTTTGGAAAATGGTGTTGGAAGGATCAGGGAATGGTGGGACACTTCACCAGATTAGTAAATACAAGCAGAAGGTTATTTAGGGTGAACAATTGTCATTTAAAGTAACTTGATATAAATGAATGCTCGCTGCATATCTTTTTTCAGTTTCAGTCTTGTTTGTAGAGGGGATTTATATTTATATATATTTGTATAAGAAGACATCTACTAAATATTCTTTTATTTATAATTTTTCACTTTAATAGCATTTGTGTGTCAAATACACAGATACAAGGTGAAGTTTAAATACTAGCTATTCTATGCCTTCAAACTCTTCCTCTCTTCCTGAAAAATCTTTTTAGTCATTATCTCCTAGGCAACAGGGCATCAACATTTTTTCTGCTCTAATTTTACTGCCACAGAAATTAGATTTTAAAGTTGTTTGATAAACTCTGTTAAAAAAGAACAATCAATTAAAGAAAGGTTCACTATTTGCACTACTGTTTCTCTCTAGGCAAAAGGAAAGCCGATTTAATTCCAGGTTCTCGCAGATTTAAAAAAAAATGGTTAATTTTTTTTATAAAATGCATTCATCATTGCTTTTTTAGATTCACTCCTTGCCACCCAAGCAGAGTCAGAGTGGGACCATTGTCTAGCCAAGCAGCATCGGTCAACAGGATGCCAGTTAGGGTTAGGGGTAGGGTTAGGGATAGGCCCAATTTAGAGTCACCATTCATCCTATATTGAATGTCTTTATTATTTCAGAAAAAATGGAGCACAGGGATAAAAGCCCACACTGTTATGGGAAAAACATTCAAGATCTACACAGAGAGTAGAAAAAACTGTAGAAAAGTCTCTGATTCAAAATATTTCATCCAACAGTGCGATATTGATGCAGTTTTTAAAATTGCAGAACGCAGAGATTATAAGACACAAAACTGATGCAAATTGGTTACATGTATTGTATATTGTTTATTTATTTATATGGCATCAACTACGAATATTAAGAAAACAATGATTGAAAGATAATTGCTTAAAAATAAAACCATTACCATAAATCTATCATCAGCATAAATCAGTCATTGTGCTCATTTGGTTTTTGTCTTTTTGGCATTTCATATAGTAGATGTTTATGCTACAAGCTGTGTTAATGTAAGTGCTGCTTTACAATTATTAATGGTCTCTGCATGATTACCATAACATTCTTAAACCAGTTTAATCCAGTATAGGGTCACATGAAGCTGAAACCTGTACCAGCAGCATTAGGAACAAGGCAGGAACATATATACTGTAGAACCCACCTACGTCCACACATTGGAATTGTGTCCAGAATTTGGAATTACCAGTCAACCTAAAATATCTTTGTATGGTAACTTCAAACTCCACACAGACAACGACCAGGAATGAGATTTGTACACAGGAAGTTGGTTCGTAATGCACCAGCTTTAAACACTGTGCACTCTGCATTATTAAGTGATCATAATTTAAAGCTAGATTCATATGATACTTTTTAATTACTTTATGTTACAGATTTGGTGTTTGTAAAAGAATATCAATTAGTGGCCACAGTAGTAGAATGATGTACCGTGTCAGCCATTTATAAATGCAATGACAACTGAAGTAATCACACCTTGCCTGAAGAAGGAAGAAGATGAGCTGCCTTGAAAGCTTGCATATTTCAATCTACTCAGTCAATAAAAGGTGTCATTTTGCTTAATTTGTCTTTGCAATTAATGACTATGAATGAATAACAAAATATACATAAAAATTGCAGTGGCACCATAAAAATAATCATAAAATGAACCAGAATGACGAGTCACATTGTCACAATAACCCCCATTAAAAACACTTCTAAAATTTGAAGTGTGTTATTGTACTTGCAACACTTGTTTGGTTAAGAGAGTTTTTTTCACTTCTAATTATATCACATCTCATGGTTATCACAAGATGGCTCAGAAACACTAACAGTAATGTGGGAACTGTGTACTGTTTGCCTGGCACATCTGCTAGGTGGCCACAGACTTGTTTGGCCCCACAAGTGGTTGTCCTCTGACATGGCAGGAAAAGAAGTCAGGGCTACCGAGTAGAAAGGAAAGGAGCTGTATGAACATTCAGCTGTTGTCTTTGTTTATATAACAGTGTGGTGGCTTTTATTTGGATCACAGGGTACTGCTGCAAAAAGGCCCTCAAATACCATTTAGGATTTACAATTTGTGTTCAAAGTTAAATTTGTCATTGCTCCATAACCCAGTTCATCATTGGGCACACACAGGCACATATCCATAATCACTCATACACTGCCACATTTTTACCTAACAATCACATCTTTGAAATACTGAAGAAATGTCAACCCCACAACAACCATGAGGAGAAAATCCAAACACTACAAAGGCAGTGATTGGCCCAGGATTTATACTCAGGAACATAGAGTTGTAAGAATGCAGTGTTAACCATTCTGCCACATGTTACTCCTTTTTTGGGTTTAATTTAAAACTAATTGTGTTCTTTCACTATGTAACCATGTCACCCAGTGCAAAAAAATAAATCTAGGATGAATTCATATCCCTATATTATTCGTGTATTACCATAGACCAATGGTTCTTAACCTGTGTTACATGTGCCACTGGCAGTATGTAAAGAATTACTGGGTGATATGCAAGGAAGAAAGAAAAACAGCTGGGAGTGACAATCATGAGCAAAGCAGAGAGAGAAAGAGAGAGAGAGAGAGCAAGAGAGTCCCACACTGTGCATGAAAAAGTGAGAGAAGGTGTCTCTAATGCAGTTACACCTCAAGAAGTACTTCCAGAGTTTTAATTTTATCCTACATAAAATAAAGAGTGACACTCCCTCTTTGCCTTCAAGGCAAAAAAAGAACTTGCCTGTTTAGGCCATTATAGAATTAAAAATAAAAATACATGATTCATACATGCTTTGAGAGCACAAAGTTGAGATTAATCAACTGTCTTTTGAGTGAGTTGAGCGAATGGGAAGATTACTACTTGTGGCAGGCGGCCGGAGTCCAAGCCCGGCCGGGATGCCCCTGCAGTATATCTTAAGGGGGAGCAAGGATGCCCAGTATCCCAGTAACCCAGTATCTCCCCCTGGATGCTAGATGGCAGCCTCCCTGGGTTGCAGCAGTGCCTCGGACTCCCGCAGGGCTTCATGGGGGTTGGAGTATTGTGCAGCTTTGTTGGGTTCCACAGGCACCGCCAGGGGGTGCTGCAGCAGGAGTTGCTGGACCCTTCTGAGCACTAGTTTTGCCACACCTGTAAGTGCAGCCAGATGTCAGCAATCATACACCTGGAGCACTTCCGGATGCCCAATAAAAGAGGCCAGAAACCACCACTCAGCAGCCAGAGTCGGGTGGAGGAGGACAAGGTTGCCTGGGAGGAGTGGTGGTGCAGAAGAATAGTGTTTTTACTTTGGTGTATTGGTGCTTTTGGGACTGTGTTGTGGCTGGGGGACATGAGGAAGACGTGCCCTCCAGTGCTTTTTTACATACTTTTTAAAGGTTAAATTCAGTATTTTTCTTGTCTAAGTTATTTCTTCAAAAACATGGTATGTATATATATGTATATGGACGCACTGACACTTTACATTGTAGTGTATGGAGCAGGGAGGAAAAGCTTTAAAACATACCAGTTATGTCAATTTTTCAAGCCAAGACAGTTATTTTGTACTGAACCACACCTTGCGGTTACACATTGTGATCAGATAGGGGGCGCTCTCGCTCCCTTGAACCCTCAGATCAAACGCCAGACACCAGGTAAAAGTTCAATAATTATTTTTATTTGGACAAATATGTTCACCAAGCATCCTCCACTCCACAATACTCATACAATAAATCAATAATCACTACAATAATCAATAATATTCCAACTCTCCTAGACGCGTTACCACCCTTCCACCCGGCTCAGCTCAACGTCTGGGATCTCCCACCATCCTTTTATAGTCCTTGACCCGGAACTGTTTCTCTCTCTGTCCATGTGACTGTTAACACTTCCGGGTCAGATAAAAAAGTCTTCTTCTTCATCCTGGAAGTACGTCTTAGTCACAGCGACAGAGGGAATAACGTACTTCCGGGTTATAGGTGAAATCCAAGTCTCTGGGTCTTCCTGCAGCAGCCCCTGTAGGCCCACATGGTATCCAGCAGGGCTGTGATGAAAAACTCCACTGTCCATGGTGCCCTGCTGGAACTTAGGGCACCTCCATTTTGCATGCAGGGCGACCTGGGGGTATTGGCCAGGATGAAAGGCCGGCCATATCCCACAACACACTTTGTAAAATATTCATACATGACATTTTTGAATCAAAAAAGTCAATATTATAAGATTTAGCCAATTTAATAGAAGTCCAACTATGTGTGATAGCTCAGCACTTAGTCTTACTGTGCAATAACCTTTCATCCCCTCGACAAACCAAATCACAATAAACTTTTTGTGCTACATGGTTGGTTTTGTTTTCAAATACTTCTGTATTTATGTAAGAATTCCCACAAGTGAACAGAAAACACCAGAAAAATAGTACCAAGAATATACAATAAAATGACTATTTCTAGATCCCTTTTGCTGTCACAAACATGCGTCAGAAACATGGAAGGCACGGATCAGTACTTTGAAGCTGTTTGGGCTTGAAAAACAGACGTATATAGTGAGTTTTTAAGTTTTTCCTCTATGGTCCACACCCTCCATCGTAAACCACCAGAGAGGGCAAGATATTTTAAAAAATTTATAGAAAGCACTTAACTTTAGAACACAATTTCACATGGAAAATGCATATACAGTATGCCATCTTTATGAAGAAATAACTGCAATTTAAAAATATCAAACTTATCCTACTGTATATACAGGCTCAATAAAATATTTTTTTATTCCCAGTTTGTTCTGAAAGTTGCTACAGTTGTCTGTACAACAATTAATTTTCTAACTGGCATAATAATAACAAAATAATAATACATTTTATTTATAGTACATAGCACCTTTCCCATGCTCAAGGCACTTATTTAAACAGCAGGGTATATGTAAAACTGGATGCACATACTTTCTGCATAGAATACTAAACAGATACAGGTTTTCCAAACATAATATTGTTCATACATTAAGAAAAAATGTATTAATAATGTATTTCAAAAATCATTAGGCATACATAAGTAAATTAATACATATACACAAAAACTATCAATAACTCTGTCAAAATCCTCAAATACAATATTTTGGGCAGATAAAAGAGTATGGCTGTTAAGTTTTACCTAATAGCATGAAAAATGAAAAAGTGGTGGTACTTTAGATATTTCATTTCCTGGTGTTGGTACACCAAGATAAATAGTTAAGGTTCCCTGTCATAGACATGGAAATTAGAAAATAAATAAATAACTCATTAGATATTAGTGTCAGGACCTTTTGTTCATCTTTTTTGTTTATGATTCTTATTTTTTGTTTTGTCTTTAACAAATGATTATCTGATCACTTTTCAATTTAGGTATTATGGTTGCTTATTGAGTAAACCTCTGCTTTCTTTCTGGTCATTACCTTCTGTTAATTCAAAATCTTAATTTTTTGAGTGGCAGAGATCTAGTAATTTACACACTAGACAGAACTGTTTTCACAGTAAAAGTGGTGCTTAGTTAACCTACTGTTATACACACACAGTTATTAAAATTCACTTAGTACTCTTACAATGTTGACACAGTATGGATCATTTAAATGTAAATACTTTTAACTATTCTCTACGATGGAAAAGTGTATATACAGTAGAAAAGGGCAAGATTTAGAATCACTAAATAACTAAGAACAATATTATTAAATTATTAAATGTCTGCCGACTTCAAATGAAGTTTTAGACAGTTCCTTGTAAAGTGTATTAGATTTTTTTCAAATTTTAACTAACATGCACATGCTCTTTCCACTGTGTGATCGTAGAAGGATGAAATTTCTTCCAAATGAGGAGTCTAAAGTAATGTGCTGTCAGTATAATAAAATCAAGAGTATAACTATATAAACAAAAAAATATTATATCCTCTTTTGTTGATGGCAACAGACTGAATTCTTTTTTGTGAGCATGATCTTGCACATTAAACATCTATTCGTCATTTATGTATGCTATGTAGATGCTACCTATGCTACCTGTCTTAGGTAACAGAATACATCTTAAAATATTTGAGATTTGTTATCTCTTTCCTTATGTGTACCATCCGTGTTTCTCCTCCGCCTTTCTTCAGTATACTTGTGTGTTTCAACCTATCTTCCTCTCTCGATTGCATTCCTATAAAGCATGCTTTTATACTTCTTTTGTGGCATGTTGCTTGCCTCCTGTCTGCTTTTTGACTACCACCAATGGTAGATGGGCCCCAATTACCCACTATGAAAACATCATTAATATTCTTGAAAAAAATTCTCATGTTTGAAGGCAAATGTCAATGTTTCTCCTACTCCTTTCCTCTTTATCCTTATGTGTCTTAAACTCTCTTACCTGGTGCTTCCTGTCTCATTCACGTTTGACTGAGCAACTACAGCAAAACTGACCAATCAGATTGCTTGGTGGGACCAGGCACACACATGCACATGCATGCACACACGCATACACACACAAAGAGACACAGAGTAATTTTTATTATACAGTAGGTCAGGTCAAGTCAAGTTGGGGATCATGCACTGGTTCAGAACATTGCTTCGCCCACCACACAATGAAACAGCTTAGGATTCCAGTTGGAAATCCCCCATGCAGCCATGTGGTCCAGTCCCACTCCCCAGAAATGACTATCTATCTACCACAAGCAGGTGTTACGTGGGTGTCCCCTTGGCCTCATCCAGCAAATCGGGTCCTCAACAGTAAGGATTCTGTGAGCCAGATCACCCTTGGGGAATCACACCACATCGCCGTAGTGCCGTAAATGACGCTCCCTCAAAGTGCAGGTAATGTGCCCCATTCAGGACTCTGTGAGCCCAATGATTATCTGAAGAGACACAGTACCAAAAGAGTCCAGTCTTCATCCCAAGTCACTGGATAGTATCCGTGTCTCAGAACCATATAGCAAAACAAGAAGCACCAGGGGCCTCATGTATAAATGGTGCATACGCACAAAAATGTTGCATATGCCCATTTCCATACTCACATCACGATGTATAAAAACATGAACTTGGCATAAAGATATGCCCATTCTTACATCAGCTTGATCCATTGCATACACAAGTTTTCGGCTTAGTTTTGCAAACTGGCAGCACCGACTGTCAAAGCAGTGCTACCGTTCCTGTGTGGTCTCCCTTTCTTTTTTAGATTTACATCCCTGAAGTGGCTTTATTAAATTAACCACATATTTTTTATTAGTTTAAGGCATCTGATTGTAATCAATCTGTAACAATATAATGGTCCACAAAATGGTCAAACTCTTCCAAATACCATAGCTGCTTTAGCGCTGTTGCTCTCAATGTACCGCTCAGAGTATTTTAACCCACTGAATCTGAATGTGGAATCACAGCTCTACAGCAGCTGATCAGGGAAGTGGATTATCGGGATACAGCATCTGCCTCTGCCATTCTCACAGTCTATTTGAACTCCTTCCATACGGAAAATGCTTCAGTGATTTTCTTATAGGGACCTCGTGATTCAGAAACAGTTTCACCCCAAGAGCTCTAAACACACTCAATCATTCCATCAAGTGCTCCTGGTTAGAACTATTTCTACTTATAAGTACAATTACCTCAATGTAAACTTGCAATACAGTTGTAATATTGCACAACCTGAGCCACTTTATGAAGCACTTCACTATACTGTATGCACTATGTGTACATGTATATTGTACTTATGCTTTCATACTGTATATTTTTCATTGTTTTTTATCGTATTATTAATATTATTATTGTTATTTTATAATGCAGAGTTTACAAAGCTCCTCTGACAGCAGAGGAAGATGATCCTCATGTCGGAGAGACAAGACATTCCACGCTCCTACCTGGATGGCCTGCTTCAAATTAGTGTTTTGCAGCAGGTGATGCCTCAGCACCACACCAGTTTTTCCGTACAGTTTTCCCAAGTCTTTCCTGCAGCTGGACGACCACTTGCAGGGAAAGATGCAGTTTAACATCATACCCAGGACTTATAGCATGTTTATTTTTAAATTTATTTTTGCGTTGCAAATAACAGATTATTTGTTTCCTCAAATATGTTTTAAATGTTCCCCTCAGAGTGTCTCACAAGAATATCAGTTTGTTAAAATATATCTACATTTATTAAATCTTTTTCTCTTGTAAAAATTTGGTTCAGTTTCCACTTACAAGTTTAATTAGTAGTGCTTGATATTGTAAATTCTAGAATAAGTGGAGTATACACAAAAATAACAAGGCTATCATGTCTGTAAGACTTGAGAGAGGTACGTTGTTATCCATAAAAAGGTTGTCAGTTGTTGAATAACTAAAATGTAGTATTGTCTTCAATATTGGTAGAGAAATCTACAATAATATACAGTATGATCCTTCATGAAATGTAAAAACTTTTAATGTCTTGAACCTTTTTTTTATTCTCTGTAGATTGAATTTTTAACAACTTTGAAAGTGCAATGTTTGTATTTTTCTTATTGAATTATTTTTAATGTCAAACATTGATGAAAATGCCATTTTTTTGTGCTTTTTTGGTTTGAACAAAGCCATTTTGCACATGGATGCATGGGTGTTACCATATTGTTTGTAAAAATGACACCACACGTAGCCAAGTCCTTGAGATGTCTGTATAAAAGATGGTTATTTCTTTGAACTCTGTTTTGTTTTATTTTGATTTTTATTTCAATTCTGAATATTTGGTTTAAATAAATATTACGAGACATTTCCCAGTATTTGGATCTTCTGCCAGCCCCTTAGACCATGATTTAGCCTTTCCTCTTTCTAATTATCCGTGCCCTGGGTTTCTTTGGATTTTATTTGACTCCTGGAATTTAGTGTTATGCAAATAAAACTTAACAGCAAATAGTGTGAATGCATTTGAAGATGAACAATCTAATGCATGGATTAACTCAAATTTATAACCTTGACTCTTTATGAAAGGAAATATTGGCTTTAAATTTCTTATAATCTATTTCAAGCATATATAATCCAGGGTAAACTTAGCATTTTTTGGTTTGCCCACTAATATAATATAGCAGTCTTCAGGATTAGCAATTACCGCAGAAGCCACAAACAGGATTGCTCTTTTATTCATTTTTCCATGATTATAATGACATAGAAGCTTACCACAATCTCTTTTTGAAACAGGTTAATCTTCAATATTAAAAATGGTTGTTTGTAAGAAGGATGGATCTGATTTAAATTAACTAAGATGTGAAAACACTATTATTCTTTATGGTTCGTGATTGAGAATTTTGACAGTCAATTTAATAAAATGTAAAACAAATGATTGGTTTTCCAGTTTTTGTTTTATAAATTTCTTCAAAATATAGATGTTAGGCATGTCTTTTAGTTGTTGTTGAAGCTTTACTAAAAATATCTAATATAGCCTGCTAGCTTTTAACTGTGTAAATTGTTTTGTATGCTGAACCCTATAAGGAGTAAGATAGCTAAGTGATTAATATATAAAAACATACAGACTAATATATATAATAATACTTAACTATTAATATAAAATATGTTTAAATGGAACAACCTAGAAGCTGTATTTCAACAAAACTAGAGATCTGATAGATTTTAAGCTACTATTTTACCATAATACATGACACGTCATACAGTGAAGCAATTTGTAACTTTTGGAAGGAAACAGTATTAATAGAAAACTAGAAAGTTTAACTTTGTGCAATTTTTTGCATTGTATGTTTTATAAATGCAAACTTGCCTTTGATTAACTTCCCTAGAATATGGGGTGCAGTGCCGTTGCTTATTTTAACAAGTTACATGACTTCCAGGCAGGTTTTAAAGTGAAAAAAAAATGTTGTTCATATTGCTGTTTCTGTATACTACAGAGTATCCAGAAACATCAACTACTAATAGTTTTTATTTAAATGGAAGAAAATGTAACAAATCACTGGACCTGCCAGTAGTAAGTGGCATTAGAATTTGTCATGTATCAATCAATATTTAATGGCCAATATATTATGCAATGTCAAAGGGTTCTTTTGAAAAGCACAAATATGTTTAATGCATGTCTGCAAAAGAAGGACAATGTCAGGAAATAAAACAAAAGCATGGTGTTTTTAATGAGGCTATAAATACTAAAGTTGCACATTTACGCAATAATATTCCACTCTTACAGTATGATTAATGATACTAAGTTACATCCTATTTTTGCATCTCAATTTAAATTGATTGGCCGAATCTGAGAAGAAGAATTCAACGATTCCTAACCTTAACAACTTGTAAGATTGTAAGCAGAATACTGCCAGTCTGCCACAAAACCTGACAAATAAGATCAACCTCACTGATAGCTGACATGCATTTATTTAAGGTAACTAATATCCTTCTAATATAGAATTCAGGAGCACACAAGCTCCCTTGATGATTAATTGAAACTGTCAAGTGTCACATTCTGCCCTTACGTTAACAAAAGATAATAACCGAAAGATGCATAAAAGGGTAGAATTTAAGAAGTACATTTCATTTTAAATCCCATACGTCTGCTTTGGAGGCAAAGATTACATGATATTACCTTCAAGTGACTTGACTGTAGTGGGCTGGAATTGGCTCACAGTGATCAATAAAGTATGCCACACTTTAAAGCAGAGTAGACCTGCAGTATAAAACCACGTCAAGACCTTAATGACAATTCTGACAATGTAGACAGCACTACTGTCACTAATTTCATCACCGATTTATTAAATGAAATGTACATTCCAACAACTGTAATTTTGAAGTGTGAATCTTTTCTAGGAGCACTGTGTTTTGGTTAAATTAATAGATGTAATTTCTGCTCACAGTGAAAGTGTAATCCAACAGACATCGTTATAGTATTCAGAGAGAAAAATAATTACATATGCATAGGTATTTTAACAAAATATAAAACAGTATTGTATATTTTATTATGGAAGCTCACCGTTGCAGTTGTTAAGTATTTAAAGCTGCTATTTCATTTTTCCAGATATGTTTGACTTCCACCTTAATCACAAATCCAAGATTTATTATACAGATATTTCATTGGATTGTTTTGTGTTCACATTTTCTCTTATGACATGGATGTCAAATTCTGTGGTTCCTTGTAATTGATTTTAATTGAATAGGTGGATAGATGTGTCTAGTAATGGCATGGTGTCCCATCTAGGGGTAGCTCCATTCTGGGTTCATTCATTGTCACTAAAGTTTTGATTAATTTTCTGCTTCTACTGAATTTGTTTGTTAGCTAATATAGCTATATATATATAAAAAGTGTGTTAAATAATAAAAACAGTCACGTGAGATGTTATTATGGCCTGGTTTAGTTTCTGATTTATGCTATGGAAAATAAAAAGTTATGTATGGGCACAAGTAGATATAAACTTAGTATGAACTTTTATAAGCATTAATAACTAGTGTGAACTTTTACACGAATCAGGTATGCCAAGTAAATAGATTAATAAAGGCAAATGCCATATTTCTTTTTTTAATTGAGCTCAGAGAGAAACCACCAATATTTAATAACCCAAAAGGACAGAGAAGGGGGAGAATAGTGAATGGAGACCTGTGATCCTCCATCAGGGATGACTTTACCTTAGGCAGGCAAAACAACTTGGCAGGTGGGCCATGGCACCAGTACTGAGAAGAGAAACAGAATAGGTGAGGGTTAGTAACAAATTATAACTATCCTGTTACTTATGTTTTAGTGCTAATGACTAACAACAGAGATGCAGTATGTACAGTTAATCAGCAGCTCTAGTCAGGATATGCTAAACTGAAGTAGTGAGTCTTCAGCCGGGATTTAAAAGCTGAGACCGAAGGGGCATCTCTTATAGTAGCAGGCAGGCCATTCCACAGTTTAGGGCCCTGTAACTAAAAGCTCGACCTCCCACTGTTATTTTATTAATTCTTAGAATCATAGGCAGACCGGCATCTTGAGATCTTAATGTGCGCTCTGGTTTGTTAGTCATGATAAGTTCAGACAAGTAAGCCGGACCTTGGCCATTTAATGCTTTATATGTTAAAAGGAGGATTTTGTAATGTGGCCTAAATTTAACCGGGAGCCAGTGCAAGGATTTAAGAACTGGAGTTATGTGTTCGTATTTTCTTGTTCTTGTAATAATTCTTGCAGCAGCCTTTTGGATTAACTGGAGGCTGTATAAAGAACAGTTTGAACATCCAGTGAACGCCACATTGCAGTAGTCAATCCTACTAGAAATAAATGCATGAATCCTGTTTATTTAGAAAGTGCCTTAATTTCCCAACAATTTTAAGATGGAAGAAACATGATTCGGACAACTTTGTAATATGCGCTTTAAATGACATGCTAGAGTCAAAGATAACTCCTAGATTGGGGGCTGATTCAGTAAAATTAATGGGGATTCCAACTGAGTTAAATGATGACAAAATATTGTTGTGATCAGCGTCATTCCCTCCAATAATTAACATCTCTGGTTTTATCTGTGTTTAAAGACAAGTAGTTCTCATCCATCCACTCCTTTAATTCACTAACACAACTAATTAAAGACAACATTGGAGAAACTTCATTTGATCTAAATGAAAGGTATAACTGGGTGTCATCTGCATATGAGTGAAAATTAACATTATGTTTCCTAATGAGAGATCCCAGTGGAAGCATGTAAAGTGAAAACAGTAAAGGTCCCAGTACTGAGCCCTGTGGGACACCATGTCTCACTTCTGTGTATAATGATGGAGTACTGTCAGCACATTTCTGTACATGTTGGAATCGATTTGATAACTCAGAACTAGACCAAGCGAACACAGTGCCTGGGAGCCCAACATCATTTTCTAGCCTGTGCAGTAAAATAGAATGGTCAGTGTTGTCAAATGCTGCGCTTAAGTCTAACAACATAATTACAGTGGAGTTTCCTTCATCAGACGATATCAGAATGTTTTTTTAAAATCCCGCGTTAGTACCGTTTCTGTACTATGACCATTGCGGAAACCAGACTGGAATTTCTCAAATAAATTGTAATGTGTAATGTGTGACTGAAGCTGATTGGTGACTACTTTTTCTAGTATTTTAGAGAGAAAGGGTAAATTTGAAATAGGCCTATAATTATTTAGTATGTGTGGGTCTAGGTCTGACTTTTTAAGTAATGGTTTAATGACTAACACTTTTAGTGCATCAGGTACTGTGCCATGCAATAATGAACTATTGATAATGTTTAGAATAGGCGCTGCAAGAACATCCATTGCAATTTTTACTAGTTTTGTTGGCACTGGATCTAGGGAACAAGTAGTGGGTTTCATTTTAGAAATTAAAGTTAAGACTTCCTGCTCAGTTACAGGATTAAAATGACTAAAGTGCTGAATGCCAATAGCCAACAGAGGGCGCAAGGCAGGAAACAAACCCCGGGCAGGGCGCCAGCCCACCACAGGGCACACACACACACACACACCCGCACACCAAGCACACACTAGGGACAATTTAGAATCGCCAATGCACCTAACCTGCATGTCTTTGGACTGTGGAAGAACCAGAGCACCTGGAGGAAACCCACTCAGACACGGGGAGAACATGCAAACTCCACGTTGAATGCAATGCGAGGCAGGGTCTGCTAAGCTAGTATGCGGTTTGTACTGTGATGCTGAGATCTGGGATCTTATATTTTTAATTTTCTCATTGAAGAAGTTCATAAAGTCTGTACTGCTAATATCTCTTGGTATTTTGCACTGTAGATCTGAATTCCCATTTGTTAATTTAGCAACTGTTTTAAACAGTACCCGAGGATTATTATTATTGCTATCTATTATTGTAGAATAGTATTCTGATCGAGCTTTAAAGAGAGCTTTTTTATATTTTTGAACACTCTCTGTCCATGCAATTTGAAAGACATGTAGCTTTGTTGTTCTCCATGTGCGCTCCAGTTCCAGTTCGACACTCTAATTTAAGAGCTCGAGTGTTTTCATTAAACCAGGGAGAGTTTCTATGTGCTTTGATCACTTTTGTTTTAAGGGGAGCCACTGCGTCCAGAGCATCTCTCAAGGTCACATTATAATGTGATGTGAACTGATCTAAATAGTTTTCCACGTTTACATTTGATAGATAGATAGATAGATAGATAGATAGATAGATAGATAGATAGATAGATAGATACTTTATTAATCCCAGGGGGAAATTCACATACTCCAGCAGCAAAAAATATTAAATTAAAGAATAATAAAAAATGCAGGTAAAAAACAGACAATAACTTGAATAATGTTCAATGTTTACCCCCTCTGGTGGAATTGAAGAGTCGCATAGTTTGGGGGAGGAATGATCTTCTCAGTCTGTCAGTGGAGCAGGACAGTGACAGCAGTCTGTCGCTGAAACTGCTCCTCTGTCTGGAGATGACACTGTTTAATGGATGTAGTGGATTCTCCATAATTGATAGGAGCCTGCTGAGTGCCCAATTGCTCTGCTACGGATGTCAAACCGTTAACTTGATGTTAACTGATCTAAATAGTTTTCCACAATTACACTTGACTTACTCAAAGTATCTATAAATTTTGAAGCAGAATTACAATCTAGATGTCTAGATGTTTTAATTTGTGAGTGTGTTGGCAAGGGCAGGACTAAATCAAATGTAATTAAGTAGTGATCGGAAATAACTTCATTTAATGGAGTAAAATGTAAATTTTGAATTTCAACTTTGTAAGTCATAATTAAATCTAATGTGTGGTTATGATTATGAGTTGGACCTTTGACAATCTGACAAAATCCTACTGAATTTAACAAATAAGTAAAACATTTGCTAAAAGTGTCAGTTTCCACATCAAAGTGTATATTAAAATCCCCCATCAATACTATATGATCATAATTTATAGCTAAATCAGATAAAAGGTTGCTAAATTCAGTCATGAACAATGAATATGGCCCTGGTGGTCTGTAGACTAGCACTATAATTGTGTTGGAATCTGTTTTAATATTTAAAATGAATGCCTCAAATGATGTGAAGTCATCCTAAATTTTTAGACGTGATTTGCATTTTGTTACAATGAATTATTCCAAGTCCTCCTCCTTGACCAGAATCTCTAGACTTATGAAGGAACAAGTATCCATCTGGGGACGCCTCAGCTAGGGAAACAGTGTCACATTTACTAATCCAGGTTTCAGTGAGAAGACACAGATCAGATTTTGTACTTAATATAATATCATTTACCAAAACAGCTTTACTGCCAAAAGAACGAATGTTCAATAAGCAGCATTTAAAGCTGCATGCTTCTTTCTGAACTGGTAATATATTTTTGTTTTAATTTGAAGTAAATTTCTATTACAGATGCCCCTGGTGGAGGGTCTGGTTTTATCCCTTGGCCTAATTATACACCTTATTATACACCATCTATTGGTGAAATCTTGAAACTATTCTTCATATGAAAATTTCATTTCTTAATTAACATGGATTAATTGATCAGTTAGTGAAACTGATTATTGATTCATGTATTGTCATCGGAAGTTAGTAAGTGTGCAAAATTTCAAGTCATTTGGACAATAGGAAATGGGTTAAATATTGATTACAAAATTTGTACCAGACAACAAACAGGTGAAGTTAATATAAGCGTGGTAATGAGGCCCTTCAATGATGATTTTTAAAAGTTTCATGAGTAGGAGCTGTAATGAGTGGCTACTGTTCTGCACAGCAAATTAGTGAATGTTGCACAGTAATACAAAATTTGTCAAAGGCAAATAGAACAGAACACTTCAGCAAGGATCTGTATATGAAAAATTGGAATGAAAAAGTATGGATAAGTGTATTTTTCTCATCCATCCTTGCAAATGCAAATCTTCTAAGCGAAATATATGCAGATATTCTAAGAGTAAGAAATCTATATACCATACACATCCAAATGTGACATTTTAAATAATTTATCCAGGTCAATATTAATGTGTTTTTTTTTTATCTTGGCCCTCGCAGCAATGTATTTTTTGTTATTCTTGTTAATAACAGAGTAATATTCAGCATTTACTTTCTGAGCTCGACTGTCCCACTAAAGGTGTTGTGTGGAGTTAGAGTCTATTGTAGCACCATGTAGAAAATGACAGGAATCCTCCTTGGGTAGGGAATCCATTCCATAAATGCATTGTAACCCACCCGTCATGGGTCTCCCTCTGGAGTGTTAACTTTTTGCTTTTTTGTATTTTGCTTTCTCTGTTTTCTCTATGATACTTTCTTCAAATTTAATTTCTGTTAATTATTTTGTAATTGTTGATTATCCTTCAGTTTCTTTTGTTAGTTCGGTTAATTTTTTTTAGAATATGGTTAATTATATTATTTTGTTTCATGTTAGGTTATGGGGTGAGGACCCTCTGGCGCTGTCATTAGGTTTTTATGGCAGTTCCAGAAGACTGAATCAAGCACTTACTGCCATTGCCTACATAATTGCAGTGGAGTTAGCTTTTATTCTGTGCTCTTCTGTTCAATTTTCTGCTGTCCTCATTTGTGACTTTTGTTGTGGTATTCTGATAAACAGATTTGGACTTACAAGAATTTAAAATTTTTTCCTTCTTACTTCATTAATGGTTTGTAGATTTTTTAGATTTTCAACTTAGTTTGTAAACATCGTTTTTTTAAATTTCTTTGCTTCTTTTCTCTTTTTTTGCATTCAAAAATTATGTTTTTTAATCTTTGGTGTTTTTAGCTCTTTATTTCAAAATCTGTCATTTCAATATTTTTTTATTTGTTTTTGGATTTCCATTTTCTTATCTACTTTAATAAATTAAGTAAAACATTTACATTTGCTCTATGTTTTTGGCAGTTTCTCTCCCTTTTTTGGGCAGTACACAAGAAAAACAACTAACCTAACTGACACACATCTTTGGAATACTGCAAGACATCCAGAGAGAAAGTGATAGAACTGAAATTTGCACTCAAGTCAACCACATTATATGTGACATTATAGCAACATAGTGACTCTACTTTTATGTAGAAATGCATGTAAGTGAAATATATAACAGCTTATTGTATAGCAGATGAGTGCTTGTTAGAACCACTCACAGATCAAAATGGATGGTATTGAATCCTAAATTACAATGAAAATCCATACTGAATTATGGTTCATAAAAGTGATTTTATTATGTATATCAGTCCCAGAGAAAGGTGCTTTCACATAAACAAATATTTAGTTTCCATACTACCCACACCTCCAAATTAATATTTTCTGATTAGAGAAGAAGCTTAATGACAATCTGTCATGAATGCAATCCTAGTTTAATTGTTATGCTATTTTTTTTCTTTCAGGAATATCAGTTTTACCAGAATTAATGTTTTAATTACACTGGTCTGCACCAAAATCCTAATGTGCAAACAAATGTGTTTACTTTATAGATTTAGGTGTGCTGAATCCAAGTCTGAAATTGAAATATTTCTACTACAACCCATATCAGATTCAGTGAAAAACGCCATTTTGAAAAAAAATGTTAATATCATAAAAAAAAGTTATTTTTGTATTGTGGCATGTGCATGCTCCCCAACCTGACCTGACCGGTGACATAAGTAATTTATATGTTCAGAATATTGTTTGAAGTATATTTTGAGCTGTGAAATGGGAGTCTTCCACCTTCTTAATGTCAGTTGAGGTGGAAACAACTCAAAATCAAGTACTTGTTCACTTTCTGTGCTATCAAGCAGTTATTTTTTTCTCTCTATCTATCTTCAGATTAGCCAGGAATCTATACTTAAAAGCTTAGAGAGATGCCTTTTTTATTGTCCCGAAGAGAGGTTGCTGTTTATATGGTTTTTATAGAAATATGCACAGTAAGGTTGATTCATCCATTGTCTTGACCAAGTAACAGGTAAGCAAACGGTAAAAGAACACAAACCCTTATTTTATCGAAACAACAAAAGTCACTAGTTTTACAAATTTTTGAAAAGGGTAGATAGAATATAAATCATGTGGAGGGGAATCCTTCCAGCGAACTAAACCCTGCTTTTCACTCCCGAGGTTCAATAGCACCTCAGCTGTCTGACAGTGAAGGTTGTTCTATTTTTAAAGTTGTGCTTTTGTGGAAGTGAAATATGTCACACACTTGCACAAACAAACCAGACAATTTTTATTACATTTATAGGATATTCACTGTGATAGCACAGTGAAGGTTGCTTACATCGCTTGTGAAAAAAGCCAACCAGCTTTATTTGGTTGCAGAGCTGGCAATCAGGATAAAGTTTGGGTTCGTAAATTTTAAAACAGATTTTTTTTTTTTAACTCTACATCAGTTTTTTTTTAATTTAATTTTAAACCTTCGTCATTCAAAAACTGGATGTGAAAAAGTAATACTGTTGTCATATTAGAATTCAGCACTCACAAATCTATAAAGAGCACTTAAAATTTTGAAGGAAGTGAAATATGTTTTATTCATTTACTTATTTATTTTTAGGAGACCAATGTTATTGCATAGCAGAATTTAATTTGAGGTGAAAATTATTAAAACTCAGTAGGGTAGTGCAAGCAGCATACAGACCATTCACAAACCCATTTAATTGAATCAATGGTTATTGGGAACTAGAGCCTATTCCAGCAGCACTGGGCACAAGACAGGCACCAACCCTGGATGGGTACCAGATCAATTGCAGGGTCTACTCATGCACACACACATATACTCTCTCACACATACAGAAAATGTAAAATTACTTACTAATCTAGCATGCACATCTTTTGAATGTGGAAGAAAACTGGACTACTTGGAGAAAACCCAAGCATACAGGGAAAGAATCTGTAAACTCCATAAGCACAACTAGAACTACTAGTAACCTTTAATGTACATGTCAAATTATCAAATTGCCCCAAAGGATGGACAGGGACCAAAAGAAATAAACTGGAATCCCTAGAAGAAAAAAAAGAGCAGGATGTATAGAAACAGGATACTGAGGAATTAACATGTATTTCTATCTATCTAGTATGACAGAATATTGCATTGTGTTTTTCAGTGGCAGTTTAAATCTTTCATTATGTAGGTTTCAGTTAATTTAAAGTGCTGCTGCAATATTTATTACATAAGCGAGAATAGGCAAACATACAATATAACTCCAGTTCTCAAGTCCTGGCACTGGCTCCCAGTTAAGGGCTGATTGAATTATCTTCCTTTAGGCATAAATAGCCAAGAGCCTGCTTACATATCTGAACTTACCACTAATTACAAACCAGGGTGCACATTAAGATCTCAAGATTCCCACCTACTTAAGATTACAAGGGTTAAAATAACAATGGGAGGTTATTTCAAGGTCCAGAAGCTGTGGAATGATCTGCCTGCTAATATAAAGGTTGTTTCTTTAGTCTCAGCTTTTAATTCCAGCCTGAAGACTTCCTGTTTTAGTCTAGCATAACCTGACTAGAGCTGCTGATTATCTGTGAATACTGCATCTCTGTTTATTAGTTATTTGTACAAACATATACGTAATGCAATATTTATAAACCATTACTAACCCACCTCTATTCTGTTTCTCCTCTTGGTACCTGGAGGTGGCACTTGCTACCAATGCTGTACTTCCAATCTGCTCTCCTGTGTATGGAAAAAATCATCTCAGACAAAGGAGCATTGGAATCATGAGATGGAAAGATTGTCTCATCAGATTGGATGGCCCAACACAGACTATACTACGTATAAAATGCCCAGGCGTGGGTAGGCAGCTACTTGGCTAAAGTCTCCAGGACTTTCATGGTGTCTGACTTCATCTTTGGCTTTCTCTCATTCAATTTTCATCTATGTTGTCAAGTGACCGTATTTTAACACTTAATTAATGGCCAGATATTATGGTTTTCATTTATGTTAATATGTTTCTATTTTGTTTTCTGTGTGTTTTAACAATATGTATCTTTATATGCACTAATTCTGTATTTAGAAATTAGTAAAAGCTATGCAAGCATTATACCTGAGAATTTATTCATAGTGCTGTGCATCTGTACTCAGTAAAGAGTGCTACACAAAAATAAGCTGTATTGTAATGTAAACGAACAAGAAGAGTCTCATACTTGGGAATAGCAGGTGGACACTGCGTCACAGCAAAATTCACAGCATTAAATTTACCTTTAAGATAAAGTAAACCTTAGAACTGTATATGTGCAAAGTGTGCTACAGTTTAAAAATTTTAAATGTTAATGTACCACTGGCGATTATGCTGTGTGGAAACAACCCTAAGACTAGGCCAGTGCTACTCGACCGCCACATAAACTACTCTAAAATGTTAATGAGCAAAATGGCATTAAATAATTGTTAAGAGATTCTACTGCAGAAGTAATTAAAGAGTGATGGCACTTTTAAAACAACTTTTCTGGGTAAGATGATGTTTTAGCCTCTCACTGTAATGCTGCTATATGAGTTTTAAAATAATTCAATTATAAAACTTAAATTGCATTGTGAACTGTGTGCCTGGTTGGTCATTCTACTAATATGATTTACAGATTAAAGTGCATAAAATCTGCTACAAGGAATGATTATACCCACAATATGTCATGAATTACATTTGGCTGGAAAGCTCCTTGGCTTTTGCATTGATGCCACTACTGTGAAGTTAGGCGTGAAAAAAGGTCTTGCTACTCATCTGAAAGAGGATTATCTATAGTTAGCAGTGATTTATTACTTTAATCACAGGCAAGGCTTTTCATGCAACTCAATTATAGATTATAAAACTATACAGTTAGTTAATTGCTAAATGATATTATAAAATTTAGAATTTTCAGGTAATGTGTTACATTTAAAGATGCAGCTTGTAATATTTGACAGTATATAAAGAAATCTCAAGTTTGTAATTTCCAAACACCTCCTGCTTTTTTATTTCTTACAGTGACACCTACTGTCCAATATTAATAATATTAATAACTCAACGTAACACAGCTGAAGGAAACTAACTTAATAAAGTTACATACACATTGAAACCCCTTTTCTAAATGTACCAGAGAAGCCTCTGAAATAATTAATGAAACATTTCAAAGACAATTGAGTTCATGGAACACAATTTGTTGAATGTACAATAGCATAATGAAAGTTGAATTCGATCATAATTTTATAGTCTAACTATAATTAATTAGTGACAAATGAAAAATACTTCCAAGTTTGAAGTGCAAAGCAGGATCAAAACACTTTTCATTGTTTGTTGCACACTAAAATACTGACTTCCCTTTCTAGGCTGATGTCTTCTATGTTCTGTTTTTGTGTTCTGGTAGCTTGCGCTAATGGTAAATTTATATATATGTTCATGGTGTTGGAGACGTTGTGAGAAATACTATTCATGAATCCATTAAGTGAATGCACATTATCCTATTTCAGGATGTCTGAAATTGTTTTCAATAAAAGTTGGTAGCCACAGAGTTCCCCCAGGACTGAACTTGAGAACCACTACCTTGGAACACCAAAAACCCTACATGAAGGATTCTGTTTGTTAATTGTTTAACAATTTACAACTGTTTACAATTATTTTTTTCATTGTTTTTAGTATGGACACTCTAATATGTGAATTCATTTTTTGGTATGCTGTGCACTGCTCCAAGGTCACTGTGCACTCTTTTGAACAGGCTGGTATAGCTTGGAGGTATGGTAGTACCTACATCTTTGTCATAGAAAGTATAATTTATTGAGCAGGTATTAAGGGAATGTTAGTATTGTTGGTAAGATTCCTTTTAACAAAGTCTTGTATTTAATAAAAGAAATGTTTTTATTAGAGGTTATATCTGAGGCAAATATGCTGACAATGTAAAACTCTCTAAGGATCCTAACAGAATATATTTCCTATATTACATTTTGTGTACTTTAGAGATGGTGGAAATATGTATCCTTCAAGAATATGTACAATTGACAGCAACATCACAGACTTAAATTGTCTTACACTGGCACCATATTCTAACTTTGTTTTAATGGAAAATGGTGCACATAGCAAAGAGTACAAGCAATAATTAGTGCAGGATTTACTCTCGGTTGGTTAATCAAGCTGCTTCAAATACATTTCATTTATATTCCTTCATTCTGGATATTTACAACTCAGTAGTAGCACTGGAGTAGCCTTGGTCCTCTCCTTTCCTTCACTGAAAAAATGTTTTAATCTCTGGCGACTTTGCATTCCAAATGAACAAAGCCACAATTGCGACCTATTCTGTAAATAATACTTCATGAAATTACAAGTATATTGGAATACTTGATTTCGAAAGTGTGTGGAGGCTCTCAAAGAAATAAAGGACCCAATGGTTTTAATTAGGACGATTATTTGTTCACAGGAGTAACTTGCACTAAGGTTGTTCAAACAGATTCTCAAAGAGAAATCCTCAACCATTTCCATCAGGTCACTAATGTTAAATTTGAACAGATTTAAATAGTTTTGTAATCATGATTTCCAAGTACATAAACTTATAAAGAAAACTAACCAAATTCCAGGTGACATTCAAGGCTATTGCCAGGAAATAGTTTAACCTTATTCAAAATAATCAAATAGTTACAACATAGAGAAGTGATGGTTTTGGATTTCTCATATAAAGCTCCTGGTCACCTGCATAAAGATGAGATTTTTTTTCAAACCCTTCCCTTACAATAAGATAATGGAAAAGACAAATAAAACTGTTAACAGAAGTGCCAGGCTCAGTTTTGTAAATTAAAATCACCAAAAGTGTATATTATTTGCTCAAACTGAAGCATCTGGGATGTAGTATAATAGACTCATGCATGTGCTGATGAATAATAATAATAAAGTCACACACCTCTTCACATGACTAGGTACAAAAATTACATAATAATAAGTCACATTTTAAACTTCTTCACATGAATGGTAACAAAAATGACTGTAACTCATTAATATATTTCCACATTGTTTTTATTGTTATAGCTGTAGAGCTGCAGACTTAAATGAAATGATCGAGTTTGCTTACCTATAACTGGTATTTGCTCCAACCATTGCATTGATCTTCATGGCAAGGTCGTTGTTAAATAAGAACTCAATTTTAATTGACTCGACTCAACAAAATATATTTTGCTGTGGCATTAAAATGTACTTTTTGATTATATTAATCATTCTGTAAGGAAAGTGTAATATTTAACATGCATTATGTTACCAACAATCTTTAGCAAAATTAAGATTATTTAATGAACTACAGGATGAAGCATATACGCCTAAAAGCTGACATTCAAGATGTACACAAATGAAATAATTTATGCAGAAGCTGTGACTAATTAAAACATTTTATGAAATGGCATTTGGATAAAATCAATTGATTTTTTTAGCATCTTCTAGTGGAATATCCAATTTTATGCTAAGTGACCAACCAAGATTTTAGATTTGCATCATCTATATTTACCACTAATTAAGAAAGTATGTTTATTAGGACTCCCTTGAAGTATGAAAAAGCCAGAAGATTAATTAAAATAAAAAATGCTTTAACATCATTATGTACCAGTAATGGCTACAAGTCTTTAAATGTTATAACTTTCCGCATTTATGTTAATTAAAATTCAATTTATTCACACTGTTAAAAGTTTTACAAAGTGTTATAATATGTTTTATTATTAAGCTGAGTGTCAGTGTTCTCTGTGCCCACTATTATGGACTCATTCATACAGGCAGACCAAGTATGGTACACAGGGGCACAGCATCTTCATTTAGAATTGCCGAGCCAAGCACAGGACTAGAGAGCCAAAGACAACTGGAGAATTGAATAGTCAGCCTAAAGACAGACTAGTATATTTCTGTCTTTTGTCAGCACACTATCCTTGTTGGGAGAATGAGAACTGTATGTAGGCATTGTGCTATTCCTGTATTTTTGAAGGTGGGGTTTGAGTCCTTTCCTGTCCTTGTTTGGATCCAGAGAAGAACCTGCACATAGAGCAACCAGAATATAAGGATGGAAATCCGGTGAAAATCCTTTCAGCGTGGCAAACGAAAGATGGCAGACTACGTTGATCAAGACACCCACATGCTTGAGAGTCTGTCATAAGCTTCCCGTTTGTGATATCCACGTGAAACCGTCAGTAAAGAGCTAGATTATCCTTTTTGCTTCTCGTGTAATCTTGTAACCGTCATATTACATGAGGGGTAGGGATAATACCTTTTTTATTTTATAATTATTTAAATTCAGGTTAATTAAAATGCCGCAATTCAAAAGAACACATTTCCAGAGAGCTAATGCCTCTTAAGGAAACACAAAGTAAAGTGAATTTTGGCATATCTGCACATCAAAGGAACATTGACAGATATGTAACAGTTCATTGGATGTTTAAATATCTGAAATTCATTATTATTTTTCTGCCTTTACGATATCAGCAATTCATTTTGAGGTCTCTCAAATATATTTTAAGATATCTGATATACATTTTGTGATATCGCAGAAGAACTTCCTTTGCATTTCTCAAATGTTTGTAAAATGTCATATTTCAGGTGTTTCTCTTTATTTTGACATACAGTAAAATATGTATGGAATATCATAAAATGAAACTGATCTCTCCATTTGCATTATGAAAACCATCTCTGTCTGTTTCAAGGTCAAAAGGAGACAGATCCAAAATTGGGTGCAAGGCAGGGACCAGTCCTGGAGGTGACCACAGTCTAACAACTTCCCCCTTTGAATTTTGTCTCTGAGCTCCAGTCTTTCATGTTTATTGACTTTGTAGAGTACGCATGACTGTGGTTGTGTGCGTACATGAATGATATCAAAAAATGCATTTTAGACCTGTTAGAAAAGGTTTGTTTCCTATACATTTGTAACTTTCATCTGCCCTGAACAAATATCTATAGCCAGTGTGAAAAAGTGAAATACCATGCAACAAGAAAAAATTTAATAAGCAAATTGCATACTACTGTTAAATACTACTATTTTGTCTTAAGGACTTTGAAAGTTTATTCTCAAACAATGATGGTAGAATACCTAGACTGGAACACTTCTGTTATAACTTAAATTAAAAAACAGTGTAAGAGCCAAAGTTTTGAGTTAAACTCATATTAATGTTTGCTTAATTTGAATAGAATATAATTTCTTCCATAGTCATAGACAATGGTATGGTCTTTTCCCCCTATAAATTAGTAAGAGATAGAACCTTCTTGCTATAACTGAGAAACAGTGTGATAATAAGCTCTAGTTGTGTTTAGAACAGGTCCCAGTAAACAGGGACTTGAAAGACCCATTTTCTACTTAGAAATGGGATAAGCATACAGTTTTCTGACCGCTTTGAAATGGTTCAGAAACGTCTTGAAATGGTTCAGAAATGATAAGTAAATAGTAACGATTTGAGATGTAACAAGATTTAAGCTTTGAACAGAACTTTTCTTAGTAAGAATTTTCTTTTTTCTGCTATTTTAATTTTCCTTTTTGTGTGAACTGTTTTACTTTGAAACTTATCTAAACTTTTAAAAACGAAGATATTTTGTCTGTGGAATCATTTCTGCGCGTCAGGCTTTTGTTGAATCCCATTTTTTGAGTTAGAGCTGCTGAACTTTGATAACTTTTGAAAATACGCAGCTACATTTTCATCAGAAAACTTGCCATCTTAAGGCCTTGAAACTGGAATCTACCATCTGAGGACAGAGGACGCTTCTGCTCCAGAACTCGTCAACGAAAGAAAAAGAACTGAGTCATTCCGAGGTACTGTGCTCTTATCTTCTACCTCTGTATTATCGTAAATGAAAGCAAGGTCGCCGTACCTAAACTTAAAAAGATTTTAAGAGACTGTGATATTATAAAGGACATTGTGGATTATCGTTTGTGTTTTTGCCTGAGTCTTTGAAGCCTTGCCATAAGGAAGTAATCTGCTTTGTTGGAACGACCCGATTGTGACGAAGTTGCTGTCAGGAAAGCCAGCTGTCAGTCTTTTGAGCTGTTGTCATGGCAGTGTCTAAGCATAACTCAAGTGAAGTTAGTAGTAATTTGAGTACAGACTCGAAGCCAGAGAATGTAATTGGAGATCTTAAAGATCATATAAGTAGAAGGAAGGATAAGCTTTCTGTGCTTATAGCAGAAATAGAAAGTCTTAAAGATACTCCAGAAAATCATTTAGAGGTAGCTGAAAGACTTGAAAATTTTTGTGAGACGCACACTGAGATAGAGGAGTTGCATCAAAGGCTACTATTAGCGTTAAGTAAATAAGGCGCGATTAAGAAACAGAAAAAGACATTTGCCAAAAGCTCTAAAAAATGGAGTGAATTTATTGACGCTACAGCGCTATGGTTGAAAGATACAAATAGACTGTTAACACATACATCTGATGAACAGCTAGTTAATCAATTCGAAGAGATGCAATTGCAAGAATGGGATCGCTCAAAGTCAAAGGTGCGAAAGGCTTCTCCACAGTTAAAGCGCGCTTTGGATATTAAATGTGACTCTTTAGCCATGAAAAGCGCTGCTGCATCATCACCTTCATCAACAGTTATAGCTGAACAATCGACACTTGATAGTATCCTACAAATGCTACATGAACTTAAAGTTAAAGTAGAAAAGCATAACTGGCACACAAACCGACACTCAGAGTTCCAAAAATGATCTATTAGACGTGCTAGCGTAGAATCAAATCGAATATCAGAAGAATCAAATTGGGTTATTATCTTTGAATCATCATCATAGTTATTGATAGTTTTGAGGAATACTTGAGCTCTTCTCCCTTGAAGGCTTAATTGTCTCTGTAGCTTTTCAGTGCAAATTGTTACTGTACTGCCGAGGTCTATAAAGGCATATGTTTCTACATAGCTTTCACTTTTCTTAGATTTTACCTTAACAGGAACTACTTGCAATGCACACTGTTCTCCGGCCCCAGTAAAGTTACAAGTTCCAGTCTCGGTTTCCCTTTCAGTAGATGTCGCCACACTGGCTATCGAGTTAGATGTTGCTCTGGAATCTTTTTTGATATGCAGGATGTCTGGATGCTGAAAAGAACATGTCTGACATTTCATTCTTTCTTTACAGTTCTTACCAAGGTGCCTCTGTTTGACAGAGCGAAAACATAAACCTTTAGATTTTAAAAAGTCAATTCTTTCTTTATGTGGCAGTTCTTTGATTTTACTACATTCAGCAAGGATATGCTGGCCATTGCAGAATACACAAGGCTTTTTAAATGCACAAGTGCCTTTGGTAGACCTCTTGATTAAGGTGTCTTGAGTTTCTTTTTCAGCAGCTTAGGTGATGTTTGTAGCGAATGCTACTTCCCTTTTTCTGACTAAAATTCATCGAAGGCTTTCCTTTCTCGTTCCTCTCTCTTTTTTCTATGTAGGTGTAACTTTGTGTAGCTGTGCTGTGTATTGAATGAGAGGCGTTCTGAGCTTGTTTGTGTAAGAAATTTATTAAATCATCAAATTTTACGTCTCTTTTTTCTTCTCACTCAGTACTGCAGGCTACTGATAACCATTCTCGTTTCAGTTCATAGGGGAGCTTTGAGATGACAATATGTAGATTTTCACCTATATCAAATTCATTCTGTTTTCCTCCTGAAGTAGGTGCTGCATTCATACAACGACCGAGGAAGAGAGCTAAATCTACCAATGCTCCTCCATCTTCTGCTGACTTTATCTGAGGCCAATTCATAATTTTTTTAAAGTGTGCTCTATATATCTGCCTGCTATCTCCATAGTAGATTTTGAGCAATTGTCGTGCCCTTTGATAACCTTCTTTTGGCGCAAGTCCGAGACAGGATTGAATGAGCTCATGAGGGCGACCTCTAGTGTATTGTTCTAGAAAATGCAGTTTATCTTGTTCATTTTCAAACGCTTTGTCTACAGCATAATCAAAGGCTCTAATGAATGATGAATATGTCAGGGGATCAGCATTAAATATTGGTACTTCTGTATGTGGCACTGGGGGTTTATCTTGTTTCTCCCACTGGTGAGCTAACAGCTTTGTAGCTTCAACAACTGCCTTTTGGCTTTTGGTTTGATTTTTCTGACATTCGATTTGATTCTTCTGATATTCGATTTGATTCTACGCTAGCACGTCTAATAGATCATTTTTGGAACTCTGAGTGTCGGTTTGTGTGCCAGTTATGCTTTTCTACTTTAACTTTAAGTTCATGTAGCATTTGTAGGATACTATCGATTGTCGATTGTTCAGCTATAACTGTTGATGAAGGTGATGATGCAGCAGCGCTTTTCATGGCTAAAGAGTCACATTTAATATCCAAAGCGCGCTTTAACTGTGGAGAAGCCTTTCGCACCTTTGACTTTGAGCGATCCCATTCTTGCAATTGCATCTCTTCGAATTGATTAACTAGCTGTTTATCAGATGTATGTGTTAACAGTCTATTTGTATCTTTCAGCCATAGCGCTGTAGCGTCAATAAATTCACTCCATTTTTTAGAGCTTTTGGCGAATGTCTTTTTCTGTTTCTTAATCGCGCCTTATTTACTTAACGCTGATAGTAGCCTTTGATGCAACTCCTCTATCTCAGTGTGCGTCTCGCAAAAATTTTCAAGTCTTTCAGCTACCTCTAAATGATTTTCTGGAGTATCTTTAAGACATTCTATTTCTGCTATAAGCACAGAAAGCTTATCCTTCCTTCTACTTATATGATCTTTAAGATCTCCAATTACATTCTCTGGCTTTGAGTCTGTACTCAAATTACTACTAACTTCACTTGAGTTATGCTTAGACATTGCCATGACAACAGCTCAAAAGACTGACAGCTGGCTTTCCTGATAGCAACTTCGTCACAATCGGGTCGTTCCAACAAAGCAGATTACTTCCTTACGGCAAGGTCTTATCAGATTTACAAGTCTTTGGTCTCAATGATGTTGAATATATTGATTTGCCAAAGGTTTTCACACAGGTCTCCATTCCAATGGACAGAGAAAATATTCCACTACAAGAAGATATCGATAAGTGGGCATATCTTAAAGAGGTACGTCTAACTCATATTGACTCTGAAGTTGATTTTTTAATAGGAATCAACTACCCAGAAATCTTCAAGGAGTTACGAACCATACCAAGCCAAGGAGGTGGACCCCACGCTATGAAGACTGCACTTTGATGGGTGGTTGGTGGACCATACAAAGAGATAGATGACCTTGCAAAACAAAATGGTAAGATGCCCAAACATTCAATCAATCGTGTGTCAATAACAGAGATTAAGGATATGTCGCTGCAACAGTATAACACAGATTTTCCAGAACGCAGCTGTGAAGAAAAGGAGGAGATGTCACAGGAGGACATCAAGTTCATGTGTATAGCCTCAGAATCTGTGAGACTGGTAGGTGGCTACTATTGTTTAAATTTGCCTTTGAAGGATGAAACACTGAAAATGCCAAACAATCGCTATATTGCTGAACAGCGTGCTATTGGACTCAAAAGAAAACTGAGCAAAAATTCAGGTTTCCACGGAGACTATAAAGCCTTCATGAAAGACATTATAGACAAGGGCTACGCTGTCAAGGTACCCAAAGAAAATTCCACATCATGGTGTGTATCATCCAAAGAAAAATAAAATTTGAGTGGTTTTTGATTGCACTGCCACCTACCAGGGGATTTCACTTAATGAACAATTATTAAAAGGCCTGACCCAACTAACACACTCATTGGCGTCCTTGCAAGATTCAGAAAGGAGCCAGTAGCCTTAATGGCAGACATTAAGTCAATGTTCTACCAAGTTAAAGTACCAGATAAAGACACTGATCTTTTACGTTTCTTATGGTATCCTGAAGGAAATCTAAGAAAAGACCTTGAACAATTCAAAATGACAGTACATCTTTTTGGTGCTACTTCTTCACCCAGTTGTGCTTCTTATGCTTTGCGTAGAACAGCTGAAGATGCCAGAGATACATTTCCTGAGGAAGCTGTTAACACCGTTCTCAATAATTTCTACATGGATGACTGTTTAAGGTCAGTGACAACAGAAGAACAAGCAATAAAGCTGACAAAGGACCTCCAAGCTCTATGCCTCAAAGGGGGATTTCATTTGACTAAGTGGGTGAGTAACAACAGAGAAGTTTTATTGTCTATACCTGAAGAAGACAGAGCTCATGAACAAAATGACTTAGATTTGAGCCACAGTCTCCTTCCCACAGAGTGTGCCCTGAGTGTCCAGTGGTGCACAGAAACGGACAGTTTCAAATTTCAGATTAAGTTACAAAACAAGCCCGCTACAAGGCATGGTATTCTGTCTGTTGTTAGCTCAGTTTATGATCCACTTGGTTTTTTAGCACCAGCCATACTGCCAGCAAAGCTTATTCTAAGAGACTTATGCAAAGCGAAATTTGGGTGGGATGAAGAAGTAGAAGTCAAACACATTCAGAAATGGAAAAAATGGATGGATGATTTGCAGTTACTTACAGACTATAAAGTGAACAGATGCTTCAAACCTACCGGGGTTGGAACCATAAAGACAGCAAAAATGCACCATTTTGCAAATGCTAGTGAAGATGGATATGGCACTGTCACTTACAGTTAGGTCCATAAATATTTGGACAGAGACAACTTTTTTCTAATTTTGGTTCTGTACATTACCACAATGAATTTTAAATGAAACAACCCAGATGCAGTTGAAGTGCAGACTTTCAGCTTTAATTCAGTGGGGTGAACAAAACAATTGCATAAAAATGTGAGGCAACTAAAACATTTTTTTAACACAATCCCTTCATTTCAGGGGCTGAAAAGTAATTGGACAAATTAAATAAATGGAAATAAAATGTTCATTTTTAATACTTGGTTGAAAACCCTTTGCTGGCAATGACAGCCTGAAGTCTTGAACTCATGGACATCACGAGATGCTGGGTTTCCTCCTTTTTAATGCTCTGCCAGGCCTTTACTGCAGCGGCTTTCAGTTGCTGTTTGTTTGTGGGCCTTTCTGTCCGAAGTTTAGTCTTCAACAAGTGAAATGCATGCTCAATTGGGTTAAGATCAGGTGACTGACTTGGCCATTCAAAAATTTTCCACTTCTTTGTTTTAATAAACTCCTGGGTTGCTTTGGCTGTATGTTTTTTGTTCTTTATTTCGCCTTATACAATTTCTTGTATCATGAAACAACGCCCAATCAATTTGACTGCATTTAGCTGGATTTGAGCAGACAGTATGTCTCTGAACACCTCAGAATTCATTCGGCTGCTTCTGTCCTGTGTCACATCATCAATAAACACTAGTGTCCCAGTGCCACTGGCAGTCATGCACGCCCAAGCCATCACACTGCCTCCACTGTGTTTTACAGATGATGTGGTATGCTTTGAATAATGAGCTGTTCCACGCCTTCTCCATACTTTTTTCTTGCCATCATTCTGGTAGAGGTTGATCTTGGTTTCATCTGTCCAAAGAATGTTTTTCCAGAACTGTGCTGGCTTTTTTAGATGTTCTTTAGCAAAGTCCAATCTAGCCTTTCTATTCTTGAAGCTTATGAGTGGCTTGTACCTTGCAGTGCACCCTCTGTATTTACTTTCATGCAGTCTTCTCTTTATGGTAGACTTGGATATCGATACGCCTACCCCCTGGAGAGTGTTGTTCACTTGGTTGGCTGTTGTGAAGGGGTTTCTCTTCACCATGGAAATGATTCTGTGATCACCCACCACTGTTATCTTCCGTGGACGTCCAGGTCTTTTTGCGTTGCTGAGTTCAACAGTGCTTGCTTTCTTCCTCAGAATGTACCAAACTGTAGATTTTGCCACTCGTAATATTGTAGCAATTTTTTTGGATGGGTTTTTTCTGTTTTCGCAGCTTAAGGATGGCTTTTTTCACCTGAATGGAGAGCTCCTTTGACCGTATGTTGTCTGTTCACAGCAAAATCTTCCACATGTAAGCACCACACCTCAAATCAACTCCAGGCCTTTTATCTGCTTAATTGATAATGACTTGCCCACACCTGCCCATGAAATAGCCTTTGAGTCAATTGTCCAATTACTTTTGAGCCCCTGAAATGAAGGGATTGTGTTAAAAAAATGCTTTAGTTGCCTCATATTTTTATGCAATCGTTTTGTTCACCCCACTGAATTAAAGCTGAAAGTCTGCACTTCAACTGCATCTGAGTTGTTTCATTTAAAATTCATTGTGGTAATGTAAAGAACGCAAAATTAGAAAAAAGTTGTCTCTGTCCAAATATTTATGGACCTAACTGTACCTTGTCTTAACCAACGAAGAGGGCAAAAAGCATTGTTCATTCCTGATGGGCAAGTCAAGAGTTGCACCATTGAAACAGGTCACGATTCCTAGATTGGAGCGGACAGCGGCCGTTATGGCAGTTAAAATGGATAAAATGCTTAAAGGTGAGCTTCAAATGCCCTTAGAAGAATCTACATTTTGGACTGACAGCACCACGGTGCTAAAATACATTTCAAATGAAAGCACTCGGTTCAAGACCTTTGTTGCCAACAGAATCTCTGTGATCAGAGATCATTCGCAGCCTTCACAGTAGAGGTATGTTACATCTGCCCTTAACCTGGCTGATCAAGCATCCAGAGGGCTAAGCATAGAAAACTTTCTCAAAAGCACCACATGGTCACAAGGTCCAAGTTTCTTATTGAAGCACGAACGGGAGTGGCCAAAAAGACCAGATCAACCGAACGATTCACTCCTTGAAGATGATCCAGAAGTTAAAACTTGTGCAGTTAACATGACAAGAATAGAGGAAGCAACCGAGCCCATCAACAAATTAATCACCTACTTTTCAGATTGGCATCACTTGAAGAAAGCAGTTGCTTGGTTTCTCAAGTTTAAAGACTTAATGCTAAGCTTAAGAAATGAAAGAAAAACATTCCAACTAGTAGTCAGTCAGACTAAAAGTAATCCAGAAGAACAAAAATCACTCATCGCAAAGCTCATGAAAAGGTATAAACTGACTTTAAAAACAAGTCCAATTTCCCTAGACAACTTAGTTAAAGCTGAAACAGAGCTTATCTGCCTAAGTCAACAGCAAGAATTTCCAGAAGAATTAAAGGCTTTAAAGAAAAAGACTTGTGTTAAAAAGAACAGTCAAATCTATAAACTTGACCCGATCATATAAGATGGAATACTAAGAGTTGGAGGAAGACTCTGCAAAGCTGCAATGCCTGAAGAAGCTAAACATCCTGCAATTCTTCACAAGCATTCACATATCACTTCTCTCATATTGAAGCACATTCATAAACAAATTGGACATTGTGGGCGCAACTACGTGCTCGCACAGTTACACCAGAAATACTGGATACCTCAAGCAAACTCAGCTATCAGAAAAATAATTTCAAAGTGCACAACATGCAGAAGATACAATGCGAAAGCAAGTGAGCAAAAAATGGCAGATTTGCCAGAAGATCGCCTAGCACCCGATCAACCACTGTTCACTACTGTAGGAGTCGATTATTTTGTCCCCTTTCTAGTCAAAAGAGGACGAATTCTAGTCAAGAGGTACGGAGTAATCTTCACTTGTTTAACAACCAGAGCTGTGCACATAGAAATTGCACAAAGCCTAGACACTGATTCTCGTATCCAAGCCATACTCCGATTTACGAGTAGAAGAGGACAAGTTAAAATCATGCGCTCAGACAATGGAACAAATTTCATTGGAGCAGAAAGAGAGCTACGAGAAGCTATTAAAAACTTAGAACACGAAAAAATCGGCAACACTATGATGCAGGAAGAAATCAAATGGATTTTCAATCCACCATCAGCCTCTCATCAAGGTGGAGTGTGGGAAAGACAAATCAGAAGCATAAGAAAGATTCTAAATTCAACACTAAATCAACAAACACTTGATGATGACAATCTTCATACAATGATGTGTAGAGTGGAATCAATACTCAATAATAGACCCCTTACAAAGACATCAGATGATCCCAATGATTTAGAACCACTCACACCTAATCATTTGCTCCTAATGAAGACACAACCTAAAATGCCACCTGAACTTGTTTCAGAAAATAAACCATACCCAAGAAGATGCTGGAAACAAATTAAATACATGGCCGATCTGTTTTGGAAAAGATGGACTAAAGAGTATTTGCCAATACTTCAAGAACATCAAAAATGGTTTGCACCAAGAAGAAATTTTGAACCAGGGGACGTTGTTTTAATTGTAGATAAAGCTACACCTTGCAATTCCTGGGTAATGGGTCAAGTCATCAAGACAATGCCAGATGGCAAAGGTGCAGTCAGAAGAGTTTGTGTACAGACCAAAAACAGCACACTGGACAGACCCGTGAATAAACTGCGCCTGCTTCAAGAAACAGCCAATGTTTGAAATATGAAATTTTTAAAATGTTTGTTTGCAGTGTTATTGCTAGTGATTTGAAAACAATAGTTAATATAAAGTTAACTGGCTCATATTGAAGTAAAGAATGTAATTGTCTCCGCTCCTGCATAGCCAATTAGGGGCCGGAAATGTAAGAGCCAATCTTAGAAAGTTAAAGTTTTGAGTTTAACTCATATTAATGTTTGCTTAATTTGAATAGAATATAATTTCTTCCATAGTCATAGACAATGGTATGGTCTTTTCCCCCTATAAGTTAATAAGAGATAGAACCTTCTTCCTATAACTGAGAAACAGTGTGATAATAAGCTCTAGTTGTGTTTAGAACAGGTACCAGTAAACAGGGACTTGAAAGACCCATTTTCTACTTAGAAATGGGATAAGCATACAGTTTTCTGACCGCTTTGAAATGGTTCAGAAACATCTTGAAATGGTTCAGAAATGTTTTGAAATGGTTCAGAAATGATAAGTAAATAGTAACGATTTGAGATGTAACAAGATTTAAGCTTTGAATGGAACTTTTCTTAATAAGAATTTTCTTTTTTCTGCTATTTTAATTTTCTTTTTTGTGTGAATTGTTTTACTTTGAAACTTAACTAAACTTATAAAAACAAAGATATTTTGTCTTTGGAATCATTTCTGCACGTCAGGCTTTTGTTGAATCCCATTTTTTGAGTTAGAGCTGCTGAACTTTGATAACTTTGGAAAATACGCGGCTACAAACAGCATGCTCAAAAATGTGTGAGGCACTTGCTTTTGCACTTTTACTGCACATCCGTCTCTCTTTGCAAGAACCAACAGTAGTCACCCTTCATGCTTGGAGTAAATTTTCCCTGCATTCGCTTTTCCATCACCTTTATATCTTGATTAAATCTTTCCTCATGCTCATCGCTGACATTGCCCAGATTTGATGGAAGAAAGTCGAGATGAGAATGTAAAAAAATGCATCTTCAGTGACATTCTGGCTCCCATAAACTGATATGCTTTCAGCATGTTCTCCACAAGCTCAGCATAATTCGCTGCTCTATGACTGCCAAGAAAATTCTGGACAACCTGCACGAATGCTTCCCATGCTGTTGATTCAGTTCAGTTTCCTTTTGAACTCCACGTCAAGCATCCGTTCTTGGATTTCAGGACCAAAAAAAACACCTTCCTTGATTTTGGCTTCACTTTTCTCAAGACCAAACTTATTTCTTAAATGCTGAAACACGTCACCATTTCTGTCCATCAC